>NC_143028.1:64280000-64580000 GCF_057628025.1 Oncorhynchus mykiss | reverse complement strand
TAACCAGGTGTAGCAGTGGTAAGGTGTTGGGACTGCTGTTAGGACTCTGCTGTTGGGAGAGTTTTATGTAGACCCTAACAGTTTGTGGGCACTGTTTGTCACTGTTATAGTGCAATGAATGTATTGTTTAGTGTTGTGTTTGTTGTGTTGTGTTGTGGCTTGGCTGGCATACATCCCCCATTTTTTGTTTTTGTTAGCACCAACAAGATGTTTGCTGAAATCTCCACCGCACTACCATACCCTATTCGAAGAAACCTACGGTGCTTTCGGTAAAAGTTTTAACCCCTTGACTTTTCCCACATGTTATTACTTTACAGCCTTATTCTAAAATGGATGAAATAGCTTTTCCCCTCATCAATCTAAGTACAATACCCCATAATGACCAAACAAAAACAGGTTTTTAGAAATTTTGGCTAATTTATTAAAAATAAAAAAACTGAAATATTACATTTACATAAGTATTCAGACCATTTACTCAGTAATTTGTTGAAGCACCTTTGGCAGTGATTACAGCCTTGAGTCTTCTTGGGTATGACACTACAAGCTTGGCACACCTGTATGTCGTTGTTCTGTATACCTGTTCTGTATACCTGTCGTTCTGCCCCTGAACAAAGCAGTTAACCCACTGTTGCTAGGTCGTCATTGAAAATAAGAATTTGTTCTTAACTGACTTGCCTAGTTAAATAAAGGTAAAAAAATATATATGGGGTGTTTCTCCCATTCTTCTCTCCAGATCCTATGCTATCCTAAGCTATGTCAGGTTGGATGGGGAGCATTGCTGCACAGCTTTTTTCAGGTCTCTCCAGAGATGTTCAATCGGGTTCCAGTCTGGGCTCTGGCTGGGCCACTCAAGGACATTCAGAGACTTGTCCTGAAGTCACTACTGCGTTGTCTTGGCTGTGTGCTTAGGGTCGTTGTCCTGTTGGAAGGTGAACCCCAGTCTGAGGTACTGAGCGCTCTGGAGCAGGTTTTCATCAAGGATCTCTCTGTACTTTGTTTCGTTCATCTTTGCCTCGATCCTGATCGTCTCCCAGTTGATGCCTCTAAAAAACATCCCTACAGCATGATTCTGTCGCCACCATGTTCACAGTAGGGATGGTGCCAGGTTTCCTCCAGATGTGAATCTTGGCATTCAGACCAAAAAGTTCAATCTTGGTTTCATCAGACCAGAGAATCTAGTTTCTCATGGTCTGAGAGTTTTTAGGTACCTTGGGACAAACTCCCAGTGGGCTGTCATGTGCCTTTTACTGAGGAGTGGCTTCCGTCTGATTGGCGGAGTGCTGCAGAGATGGTTGTCCGTCTGGAAGGTTCTCCCATCTCCACAGAGTAACTCTAGAGCTCTGTCAGAGCGACCATTGGCTCTTGGTCACCTACCTGACCTTCTCCCCCAATTACTCAGTTTTTCAGGGCAGCCAGATCTAGGAAGAGTCTTGGTGCTTCAAACTTCTTCCATTTGAGAATGATGCAGGCCACTGTGTTCTTGGGGACCTTCAATGCTGCAAACCTTTTTTGGTACCCTTCCCCAGATCTGTGCCTCAACACAGTCCTGTCTCTGAGCTCTACGGACAATTCCTTCTACCTCATGGCTTGGTTTTTGCTCTGACATGGACTGTCAACTACAGGACCTTATATAGACAGGTGTGTGCCTTTCCAATTTATGTCCAATCAATTGAATTTACCACAGGTGGACTCCAATCAAGTTGTAGAAACATCTCAAGGATGATCAATGGAAACAGGATGTACCTGAACTCAATTTCGAGTCTCATAGCAAATATTTAGGTAAATAAGGTATTTCAGTGTTTTATAAATTTGCTTAAATGTCTAAAAACTGGTTTATTATGGGGTATTGGGTATTGTGCATAGATTGCTGAGGATTTTTAAATTTTAATCCATTGTATAATAAGCCTGTAATGTAACAAAATGTGGAAAAAGTCAAGGGGTCTGAATAATTTCCGAAGGCGCTGTACATTTTTTTTTTGTCTTGCCATTTCACCCTCTGAATGGCACACATACACAATTCATGTCTCAATTGTCTCAATACTTAAAAATCCTTCTTTAACCTGTCTCCTCCCATGGATTTAACAAGTGATATCAATAAGGGATCATAACTTTCACCTGGATTCACCTGGTCAGTCTTTGTCAGGGAAAGAGCAGGTGTTCTTAATGTTTTGTATACCGTTCAAGTGTTTGTGTGTGTGTGTGTCCGTCCGTGCGTCTGTGTGTGCCTCTGTGTATGTCTCTCTGTGTGTGTAGTGTCATTGAGGCGTTCTCCATTCTTGTCACTTACCTGGTGCATTTACATAGAGATGGGCTCTGCAGCGTTTCAGTCTTTCTGTTTAGCTGTGTTATCAGAGGCGTGATCGAATGGCTGTCTGAACAGATTGTCCCAGAGTTGGCTCCTATCTACTCTCTCTGTGTTGCAACCAACTAGCTCTCACAGTCTCACATAAGAATTACACGTCCGTCCATGTTTCTCAAACGTCAAATTCCGAAGTTGTTGCAAACGTCAAATTTCAAAGTGTTTAAGCATAACTTTAGACATAAACTCCAAATGTTTAAGGTTATTGTTAACTTTAGGCATTAACTCCAAAATAGGCATGAACTCCGAGTCGTTAAGGTAAGGGTTAAGGCTTGGGATAGGCTTAAAACAACAACAAAAAAACAAAAACGTTTTATTGCTGGATTTGAACTTGCAGCCTTTCAAATCAGAGGCAGATGCTTACTCCTATCCACCATCCCCATCCTCAACACTGAAACCTACTTGAAGGTAACAGTGCTCACTGTTGCCCCTAGTGGCCAGTTTCCACATAATCTCCTGACGTCCTCAGACATTGATGGATGTCGAATACTGACTTGAATCACGGTGTGACCTGGCTGGTTGCAACACCACTGACACACTAAGACATGGTGCTCCTGAACACCCCTCTGATCCATTGCAAACATGTAGTGGTGATTGTTGCGTCAAGGTTTATTGATACTGTATTGATGTCTTCACAATCACATCTTTTAAAACCTCTTGGGGCTAACGGGCAGAATTTTCACTTTTGGATAAATAGCGTGCCCAATTTCAACTTCCTGCTACTCATGCTAAGAATATAAGATATGCATATTATTTGTAGATGTGGATATAAAACACTCTGAAGTTTCTAAAACGGTTTGAATCATGTCTGTGAGTATAGCAGAACCTATGTAGCAGGCAAAACCCTGAGGACTAACCGTTCAGATTTTTTTTTTGAGGTCTCTGTCTGTTCAGTGGGTTCTCGTTGGAAAACGATATTTCTTAGCAACTAGTTTTCAGTTCCTACCGCTTCCACTGGATGTCACCAGTCTTTGGAATTTGGTTGAGGTTATTCCTTTGTGCAATGAAGAAGTAGGTCAATTAGGAACTGGGTAACACTGTTGAGAGTTGCGCAAGACGTGAAAAGTAGCGCTGGTTTGTTTTCTCACTGTTCAGTGAGTTCTCGTTGGAAAACGATATTTCTTAGCAACTCGTTTTCAGTTCCTACCGCTTCCACCGAATGTCACCAGTCTTTGGAATTTGGTTGAGGTTAAATTGACATTTGGATAAATATGGACGGAATTAATCGAACAAAAGGACCAATTGTGATGTTTATGGGACATATTGGTGTGAAAACAAAAGAAGCCCGTCAAAGATAATGCATGTTTTATATTTTATTTCTGCGTTTTGTGTAGTGCCTGCAGGGTTGAAATATGCTACCCTGTTTGTTTACTTCTGGTGCTATCATCAGATAATAGCTTCTTATGCTTTCGCCAAAAAGCCTTTTTAAAAATCTGACATGTTGGCTGGATTCACAACGAGTGTAGCTTTAATTGAGTATCTTCCATGTGTGATTTAATGAAAGTTTGATTTATATATCATTTTTTTTAATTTGCCGCGCTGCATTTTCCTTGTTTTTTGCCCAAGTGGGACACAACTGTCCCGCCTATCCGTAAGAATTAATTGACATCATTCCGATTCCATTTATATGCATGTGCTGAAACTCAAAGTAATCCATGACAGCATTGGGGTTCTGCAGGAGAGGGTGGAGAGTTCTTCTCCAAGGAAAGACATTGAAGTTAGAAGACATTATCACTGCTACCAAATGAAAAGGGGAAATACACCAACATGTCACAGTGATGCAGTGTTGTCCTGGAGGTAATAGTTCCAGTTAATGGGCTCACACCCTGCAGTGTGTGTGTTCTCTACCTTCTCACAGGGTGGGGCAACAGTACTGCAAATAACCCTCTCATCTCTCTTGCGTATACGTGTGTGTTTGTGCGCATGTGTGTGATGTGTGTGTGTGTGTGCACGCCTGGCCTTCAGGGCTGGGGTGTGATTGCTTTTCTAAGGGCTTCCTCTGCATCAGTAGAGAGGTCTGGAGAGCCTAGCATCACTCTATCAGCCCAGCATTCATCCCCACTCTACCACCACATGACCTCTCCACTCCCTCAACGTATGTGTCTGTGTGTGTGTGTGTGTGTGTGTGTGTGTGTGTGTGTGTGTGTGTGTGTGTGTGTGTGTGTGTGTGTGTGTGTGTGTGCGTGTGTGCGTGTGTGCGTTCTCTTTAGGTGTATGTGTTTGTGTGTGAGACATTAAACATTTAAAATTAAGATTTTTTTTTTTTTGCCGTACGCTACGTGAGAGAGGGAAGACTTCCTATAAGGAGCAAACAACTCCTCCTTCATTATCTTTGACAGCATGTTGTTGTCCGACACACACACACACACACACACACACACACACACACACACACACACACACACACAACGAGGTAATCAGTCAGGGACTAGAGTAGGTAGTCAAGGACAAATGAAACGAGTTTTAGAGGTTTTCTGTATCAATCACTTGTAGTTGCTGCTGCTGCAGGAGAAGAAAATGGTAAACTCAAGGAGGAAGGCTGATCAGAAAGGCTCTTGTTGATTGATTGTGGTTCATCATCATGTGAGTGTGTATTGGGTAAGTAGTATGAGGTTTTCCACCAATGCAACGATTGCATTTTTATATAACCTGTGTCCATGTGAAAGATAGAAAGAGGAGTGTTAGGGGAAAAATAGAGTGAGAGTGAAAGAGAGAGAGGAGCGTTAGGGGAGAAATAGAGTGTGTGAGAGAGAGGGGCATTAGGAGAGAGAGAGAGAGAGAGAGAGAGAGAGAGAGAGAGAGAGAGAGAGAGAGAGAGAGAGGAAGAGAGAAAGATAGGAGCATTAGGAGAGAGAGAGAGAGAGAGAGAGAGAGAGAGAGAGAGAGAGAGAGAGAGAGTTGGTCACAGTGTAAGGTTATGTCAGTGTCTCCATCTCTCTCACGCCCAGAGGGATGGGAGAACACACGCGTGACAAAATGACACGCATGATGAGGCAGCTGCCACTGGCCCTCTACACTGTCCCATTCTCCCTGTGTGTGTGTTCATGTATGTGTGTGTGTGTGTGTGCGCATCTGTCACACACTCCCATTCTCACTGTATGTGTGTGTGTTCATGTATGTAAATGTGTGTGATCATGAATGTATGTGTGTGTGCATCTGTCACACGAGAGCTACGCGTCCAACCAGGGCACCGGCCGGGCAGGCTGGGCTGAGATGCCCATTTCTCCTTCTCTGCCTCTTCCCTCATTGTTTTCTCCCTCCATTTCACCCTCTTCATCTTTTACGCCAATGTCCTCCTCTTTCACCCTTCTTCCTTCTACCCTCTTCCATCCACCCCATATCTCTCAAATTCCATCTCTTCGATATTCCCTCCATCTCCCTCTCTCATTTACTTCCCCTCTTTTTTTATTTTCTAATCCCCCTCTTTCTTCCAGGTGTGACATCTCAGCCCAGCCTGCATCTCAGCCCAGCCTGCATCTCAGCCCAGCCTGCATCTCAGCCCAGCCTGCATCTCAGCCCAGCCTGCCCGGCCGGTGCCCTGGTTGGACGCGTAGCTCTTTGCTCACTGGTGACTCCTTTTTGTGAGCTCTTTGTGCATTTTCACTTTTAACTGGCCAACACTCAATGCTCATGTCAAAACCAAAATGCTTGGAAACACTGATGAGCTCAATCTATTTATTATCTGTTTTATTCTCCAGGGATGGTAATCAGCAGGGAGTGCAGTACAGTGTGTTTGAAGCTCTACCTGCAGCCGTCGGCAGTGTGGAAGTAAGGCCTGCTGTGGGTCATTCATCAGAATGCTCTCCCCGTCTGTTGCTGTGATGTGAGTTGATTTCCCTCTTGGTTTAGAACCACAAAGCATTTATCTTTACATACACTTCTCTTCTCCGCTCTCTGCTCTCTCACAATTAAGCTGTTTTTAAAGATATAATTTTCATCGTCCAACATCAACATGGGCTTTATTAAGGAATAAAGATTCTGACTTTCCATGAGCACTTGACAGCTAAGTCAAGCCCCTCTAAATGAAGGGAACGTCCTTCATCTAACAGAACATAGGCTATACCCACCTCAGCTAAAGTGTTATTTACACAAGACCAGAGATGAAAATGAACACACACACACTGTAGACATGCAGACACCCTAACCCTAACCTACATGTACATACTACCTCAATTAGCCTGACTAACCGGTGTCTGTACGTAGCCTCGCAACTTTTATAGCCTCGCTACTGTATATAGCCTGTCTTTTTACTGTTGTTTTATTTCTTTACTTTACTTTTGCACTATTGGTTAGCCTGTAAGTAAGCATTTCACTGTAAGGTCTACACCTTTATTCGGAGCACGTGACAAATAAACTTTGATTTCATTTGATGCTCAAGGAAAGCCAGCTGTGCCCATCAACACACACATACACAAACTCACGACTGTATGTGTTTTCTATTAGAAATTGTGTTCACACTATAATTCACAAGCACTTACAGAAAATCCTTATCAGCAGAAACAGGCTGGAGAGAGGGAACTTTGAAGTGATTAGTTTAAGCCAATCAGGTCTGCCTCAAGTGTGTGTGTGTGTGTGCCTGCATGTGTGCAGGGCTGCATCTGTGTGTTCAAATGCTTGCATAAATCTGTCACTATAGCACCACGCACAGTCATAGATCAAAGCTCTTCTAAATAATTAAAGGAGAAAACGTAATGTGATTCAATATAATCAAACTGTTTTATTCCTATAACATTATAGCCATATAGTAGAAACAGGATATTGTGTTGAAGCAATGAGTGAATGAAGAAGCTTCCTTCACCATTTCACTATGCCCATGGCATGCTTCATGTGGCATGCTTCATGTGAATGAAATATCTGAATAATGTATGGTTCATATTGGCTCTCTCTATGGCCCATGCATATTTCACCAATAGTTATATTTCTTTGGCAGAATATGTGCACTCAAACCCTGTGGTTCCAGAGCACACAGACAAACACACACACACACACACACACACACACACACACACACACACACACACACACACACACACACACACACACACACATACCCACACACACACACACACACACACACACACACACACACACACACACACACACACACACACACACACACACACACACACACACACACACACACACACACACACACACACACACAGGCAAACAGACTCACACACACAGACAAACACACACACACACAGACAAACACACACAAACAAATACACACACAGACAAACACACACAGACAAATACACACAGACAAAAACACACAGACAAACACACACACACAGACAAACACACACAGACAAATACACACACACACAGACAGACAAACAAACAAACACACACACACACAGACAAACACACACACACACACACACACACACACACACACACAGACAAACACACACACAGACAAACACACACACAGATACACACACACAGACAAACACCTGCACGGACCCTCTCTCCAACCCTCTCTCCTGAAAAGGGTGAAATCTATTTCCAACCTTACGCTCTTAGAAAAAAGGTGCTATCTACAACATAAAAAGTGTTCTTCAGCTGTCCCCATAGGATCATCTTTTGACCAACCCTTTTTGGTTTCAGGTAGAATCCTTTTACACAGAGGGTTCTATATGGAACCCAAATGAGTTCTACCTGGAACCTGAAAGAGTTATCCTATGGGGGACAGCTAAAGAACCCTTTTGGAACCTTTTTTTCTAAGAGTGTAGTTATAAATGACAATGCCTTTCCTCATCAGATCTACTCTGATATTCCTATTCCTCAGTATTTTCCTAGCGATACAAGGTTTTTCCCAGGATATTCTAGTCTTATTTTCCACCTATTTCATCCGTTTGGAACGTTTGTGTGTATCTGTCCTCATGACTAGCTAAACACCCTGTTCCCATACACACACACAGCTCACCCAATCCCCTGGTAGCTGGCAGGTAGTGTGGTGGTTAGAGCATTAGGCCAGTGGTTAGAGTGTTGGGCCAGTAACCGAAAGGTTGCTAAATCAAATCCCCAAGCTGACAAGGTAAAAATCTGTTGTTCTGCCCCTGAACAAGGCAGTTAACCCACTGTTTCTAGGCTGTCATTGTAAATAAGAATTGTTCGTAACTGACTTGACTAGTTAAATAAAGGATTACAAAAAAAAGTATTGTGTCATCAGTCTGGTCAAGGATTTTCTCTGATCAATGATCTTTCTGATCAATATGACCATGTACAGCTGGTCAACACACACGCTTGCACGAACACACACATCCAAGGTTGGATATTGTTTTGCGTGTAGGGTTGGACTTAGTATGGATGGATGGGCTGTTGTTGTGAGTGTGTTGTGTAGGGATGCCCGTGTCAGATGCCTGACTATAATTATTGAGGCGAGGTGAAAGACACTGACCCCTGAGACCATAATGACCACAATCAGAAACATCAGTACTCTCCACCCTCCTGATCTATCCATCCTCCCACATTCTTCTGTCCTCAATCTCTCCTCCCTCTATGTATATGTAACCTGCTAACTGGAACAGGAGGAAGGACCTCTGGAAATATACAGACACTAATGACATGCTAACCACACTGTGGATTGTCCTGATAAGGGTGTCCTGATAGACAACACGGTAAGGGTGTCCTGATAGACAACACGGTAAGGGTGTCCTGATACACAACATGGTAAGGGTGTCCTGATAGACAACACGGTAAGGGTGTCCTGATAGACAACACGGTAAGGGTGTCCTGATAAACAACACGGTAAGGGTGTCCTGATAGACAACACAGTAAGGGTGTCCTGATAGACAACACGGTAAGGGTGTCCTGATAGAAAACACGGTAAGGGTGTCCTGATAGACAACACGGTAAGGGTGTCCTGATAAACAACACGGTAAGGGTGTCCTGATAGACAACACGGTAAGGGTGTCTTGATAGACAACACGGTAATGGTGTCCTGATAAACAACACGGTAAGGGTGTCCTGATAGACAACAAGGTAACGGTGTCCTGATAAACAACACGGTAAGGGTGTCCTGATAAACAACACAGTAAGGGTGTCCTGATAGACAACACGGTAAGGGTGTCCTGATAAACAACACGGTAAGGGTGTCCTGATAGACAACACGGTAAGGGTGTCCTGATAGACAACACGGTAAGGGTGTCTTGATAGACAACACGGTAATGGTGTCCTGATAAACAACACGGTAAGGGTGTCCTGATAAACAACACAGTAAGGGTATCCTGATAGACAACACGGTAACGGTGTCCTGATAAACAACACGGTAAGGGTGTCCTGATAAACAACACAGTAAGGGTTTCCTGATAAACAACACGGTAAGGGTGTTCTGAAAGACAACATATTAAGGGTGTCCTGATAAGGGTGTCCTGATAAACAACACGGTAAGGGTGTCCTGACAGACAACACGGTAACGGTGTCCTGATAAACAACACGTTAAGGGTGTCTTGATAGACAACACGGTAAGGGTGTCCTGATAGACAACACGGTAAGGGTGTCTTGATAGACAACACGGTAAGGGTGTCCTGATGAACAACACGGTAAGGGTGTCCTGATAGACAACACAGTAAGGGTGTCCTAATAAACAACACGGTAAGGGTGTCCTGATAAACAACACGGTAAGAGTGTCCTGATAGACAACACGGTAAAGGTGTCCTGATAAAAAACACGGTAAAGGTGTCCTGATAGACAACACGGTAAGGGTGTCCTGATAGACAACACGGTAAGGGTGTCCTGATAGAAAACACGGTAAGGGTGTCCTGATAGACAACACGGTAAGGGTGTCCTGATAGACAACACGGTAAGGGTGTCCTGATAAACAACACGGTAAGGGTGTCCTGATAAACAACACGGTAAGGGTGTTATGATAGACAACACGGTAAGGGTGTCTTGATAGACAACACGGTAAGGGTGTCCTGATAGACAACACGGTAAGGGTGTCCTGATAGACAACACGGTAAGGGTGTCCTGATAGACAACACAGTAAGGGTGTCCTGATAGACAACACGGTAAGGGTGTCTTGATAGACAACACGGTAACGGTGTCCTGATAAACAACACAGTAAGGGTGTCCTGATAAACAACACGGTAAGGGTGTCCTGATAGACAACACGGTAACAGTGTCCTGATAAACAACACGGTAAGGGTGTCCTGATAAACAACACGGTAAGGGTTTCCTGATAAACAACACGGTAAGGGTGTTCTGACAGACAACACGGTAAGGGTGTCCTGATAAGGGTGTCCTGATAAACAACACGGTAAGGGTGTCCTGACAGACAACACGGTAAGGGTGTCCTGACAGACAACACGGTAAGGGTGTCCTGATAAACAACACGGTAAGGGTGTCCTGAAAGACAACACGGTAACGGTGTCCTGATAAACAACTTGGTGAGGGTGTCCTGATAAACAACACGGTAAGGGTATCCTGATAGACAACACGGTAAGAGTGTCCTGATAGACAACACGGTAAAGGTGTCCTGATAAAAAACACGGTAAGGGTGTCCTGATAGACAACACGGTAAGGGTGTCCTGATAGACAACACGGTAAGGGTGTCCTGATAGACAACACGGTAAGGGTGTCCTGATAGACAACATGGTAAGGGTGTCCTGATAAACAACACGGTAAGGGTGTCCTGATAAACAACACGGTAAACGTGTCCTGATAGACAACACGGTAAGGGTGTCCTGATCGACAACACGGTAAGGGTGTCTTGATAGACAACACGGTAAGGGTGTCCTGATAGACAACACGGTAAGGGTGTCCTGATAGACAACACGGTAAGGGTGTCCTGATAGACAACACAGTAAGGGTGTCCTGATAGACAACACGGTAAGGGTGTCCTGATAGAGAACATGGTAAGGGTGTCCTGATATACAACACGGTAAGGGTGTCATGATAAACAACACGGTAAGGGTGTCCTGATAAACAACACGGTAAGGGTGTCCTGATAGACAACACGGTAAGGGTGTCTTGATAGACAACACGGTAAGGGTGTCCTGATAGACAACACGGTAAGGGTGTCCTGATAGACAACACGGTAAGGGTGTCCTGATAGACAACACGGTAAGGGTGTCCTTAGACAAAACACATTTAGAATAGCATGCTGCTTTTCTAAAGGTGTAAGGCAGATGGATGTTACATCACTAATTGCTAAAAGGCATGGCCAAAAGATATCTATCTAAGAGCAAATGGGCCTTAATCAATTCCGATCACTCGCTTCTTGCCCTATAAGCCCTCATTGACTCCCATTCAGAGTAATCGACCCCAGGGACACTCCGAGGGAAGTTCACTGGTGCTCAAGGGTGCTGCCTCCCGTGCTCATCAAAGGTATATAAGCACTAACCTAGCCCAATATCTAATGAAAACATCAGTAGACTACAGCAGTACACCATTAGTCTTATTGCTGGTAATTGGTGGTACATATGTAGCGGGTGGTATTTGTACTATACATCTCAGTGCAATAAGCCTGGGTCACTTCATGATTGTTCATGCAGTAAAGAGAGTGAGATAGATAGATAGAGAGAGAGATCCAGAGAGAGAGAGAGAGAGAGAGAGAGATCCATAGAGAGAGAAACAGTGGGCGAGAGAGAGAGATCCAGAGAGAAAGAGAGAGATTCGGAGAGAGAGAGCGAGAGATCCAAAGAGAGAGAGAGAGAGAGAGAGAGAGAGATCCAGAGAGAAAGAGAGAGAGAGATCCAGAGAGAAAGAGAGAGAGAGATCCAGAGAGAAAGAGAGAGAGTGAGAGAGATCCAGTTAGAAAGAGAGAGAGATCTAGAGAGAAAGAGAGAGAGAGATCGAGAGAGAAAGAGAGAGATCCAGAGAGAGCGAGAGAGAAAGAGAGAGAGATCCAGAGAGAGAGAGATCCAGAGAGAAAGAGAGAGATCCAGAGAGAAAGAGAGAGATCCAGAGAGAAAGAGAGAAAGATCCAGAGAGAAATCCAGAGAGAGAGAGAGAGAGAGAAAGAGAGAGATCCAGAGAGAGAGAGCGAGAGAGAGAGAGAGAGAGAGAGAGAGAGAGAGAAAGAGAGAGATCCAGAGAGAAAGAGAGAGAGATCCAGAGAGAAATCCAGAGAGAGAGAGAGAGACCCCAACAGCAGCAGTATTAGTATGCATTGCCTATTCGCCAGCCCACACAATTAGTGCTGTGGGACAGCTCCCAGTCCATACGGTCTATAGTCTACTCTGAGCTGCAGACAACTAATGATGTTCATTAGCAGCTCTTACTCATCAGCTTGGTGAAGGATTTGCTGACTCTCTTCCTCCGTGTGTATGTGTGGTAAGCTTAGTAAAGGATTGACGTTTGAATACTAGTAGGCAACTTTTGAGCTGGACCTGTCCTGTGTGTCTCTCTGTTAAGGACAGAGAAGGGGGCAATTTGAGTGTCTATTAGTAAGAGGCAGATATCAGCAGCAGAACAAAAAAAATTGTTTGTTTTGACAGCATAGCTATCTAGCTAGCAGATTTACGTAAGGATTCATTAAGTTCAGGTGATAGACATTATTTTCCCAGTGTCACTCATCTCCTCTTTAGTTAATAGCCTACTAGGAGTCACTGGCACTAGCTTGCTTACAACGAGTGACGAGTGTGTTGTTGCAGAACATAAACAGGCTAATGCATTGTTTTATGTGATTTTTTTTTTGACGAAGGGAAAGGGGACACCTAGTCAGTTGCACAACTGAATGCATTCAACTGAAATGCCTGCCTTAACCGACATTGATGTCATCAGCGCCCAGGGAGCAGTTGTTGTTCGGGGTTAACTGCCTTGCTCAAGGGCAGAATGGCAGATTTTTCCACCTTGTCGACTCAGAGATTTCAACCAGCAACCTTTTGGTTACTGGCCCAAATATGAATATGTCATTTTGAGCACCTGCTCCCCCAAAGATCTGTGTACGGTCCTGCACACACAGCATAGCACACCAGGGCAAAACAAGGTTGTACTAATCTGTACAAAATGGAACGGGACTGAGTACTCTGTCGATTTGCTGTCTTGTCTTTAGACCAGTACACTGTGGTCTTCTACACACTTAAACAGAGAGGTTGTGTGTCTGTAAGCATGGCTTTCGTCAGACAGAGTGAGGAGTCCTGGTAACAGATTGTAAACATGACAGGGATGGGACCATAATTGGGCAGGTACCCGGACTACAGCCTGTTTAGCTCTGCTCTGTTCTACACCCATTCAGGAATGGGACCAGCCACACACACACACACATACACACACATTAAAGAGTTGCAGTCTGTTCTGGAATGGGTGGCCAGTAATAAACTGATCCTGAACATCTCGAAAACTAAGAGCATTGTATTTGGTACAAATCATTTCCCAAGTTTTAGACCTCAGCTGAATCTGGTAATGAATGGTGTGGCTGTTGAACAAGTTGAGGAGACTAAACTACTTGGCGTTACCTTAGATTGTAAACTGTCATGGTCAAAACATATAGATTCAATGGTTGTAAAGATGGGGAGACTTCTGTCTGTACCACACTCCACAAAGCAACACCGACAAGCTCTAGTTTGATCTTATCTTGATTATTGTCCAGTCATGTGGTCAAGTGCTGCAAAGATAGACCTAGTTCAGCTGCAGCTGCCCAGAACAGAGCAGCATGTCTTGGTCTTCATTGTAATCAGAGGGCTAATATTAATACTATGCAGCCAGTCTCTCTTGGCTAAGAGTTGAGGAAAGACTGACTGCATCTCTTCTTGTTTTTATAAGAAACATGAATGTGTTGGAAATTGTTTGCATAGTCAACTTACACACAGCTCTGACACGTACACTTACCCCACCAGACATGCCACCAGGGGTCTTTTCACGGTCCCCAGTTCCAGAACAAGTATTATACAGAGCCATGAGTGCATGGAACTCCCTTCCATTTTATATAGCGCAAGTGAACAGTAAATCTGGTTTAAAAAAACAAATAAAGCAACACTTCACGACACAACGCCTATCCACCATGTGACCTACTTGTGTGTATGTACTGACATGTATGTGTAACTGATAGATGCACACACACACTACATGTTAATGTTTTTAAATGTATGTCAATTGTGAAGTGTTTTGTCTGTAATGCCTTTTTTGTTATGTGTCAGATCCCAGTAAGACTAGCTGTCACCACTGGCGTCGGCTAATGGGGATCCTAATAAATCAAACACAAAAACAAACCACACACATGCACCTGCACACGCACTGTGTAAGAATGACACAGACAAATCTTGAAGTGTAAATCATCTTGGTACCACTTGACCCGAGGCATTGAGTCTTCTGCATATCATACCTCCATTCGGTGTGTGATTGATGATTTTAGTGATTTGAATATCACTTGTTTGATATAGGTCCCTTTTATCTCTTTGTTCGATCAAATTAAACCTCAAAGAAATACGTCTACTCTCCACTGTATTTGGTAACAGGGGAATTATTTTCCTCCACTCCATCACTTCTTTCTTTCCTTCCTTTTCCCCCTTTCTCTCGATCCCCCACTCCCACTCCATCTATATCCGACGCCTTCTATCTCTCTGCCTCACATTCTCCCTCACTATTTCTCTGCCCTAACAGAGGGAACCTACTCTCCTCAGATGAGAATTGTGAATAGAATCCAAATCAGTTTTATTTTGCTCCCTCCCTCCCTCCCTCCCTCCCTCCCTCCCTCCCTCCCTCCCTCCCTCCCTCCCTCCCTCCCTCCCTCCCTCCCTCCCTCCCTTGATCTTCTTCCTCTCTCCCTTTCTCTTCCCCCCTCCCCCTCTCCCCCCTCTCTTCCCCCTCCCCCTCTCTTCCCCCTCCCCCTCTCTTCCCCCTCCCTCTCTCTTCCCCCTCCCCCTCTCTTCCCCCTCCCTCTCTCTCTGTCCAGTCCTGTCCTTCGTTATTGATTGTAAATGCATGTGAACACACCCACGCCACTCATTCTCCCACACAGCTTCCCGCAGTGTAGCAGTCTCATTTCCCTCCCTCTCCTTCTCTCTCTTTTACTCGCTCTCCCTGTCTCTTTCTCTCCCTCTCTCTTTTACTCTCTTTCTCTGTTGCTCTCATACCTCATACCACTCTTTCCTTCTCTTTTCTCCATCCCTATACCATCACATTTTTCTGTAATGCTTCTCTCTCTCTCTCTCTCTCTCTCTCTCTCTCTCTCTCTCTCTCTCTCTCTCTCTCTCGGCTGGGGACATACCAGTAAGCACTGCAGCAAAATTAATGTCTACTTTGAAGTTCCATCGTTCGGCATAGCTCTACAATATCACAGAAAATAACTACACATTCACCAGCTACTCAAGTACATTGGAACATTTCAGTCCCACCATTTATGTGATTTATCTGATAGGAATTGTTGATTAAGGTGATACAGTTTATACAGTGCAATTCTGTATGCAGGCCTGTGACATGTACATTTGTGTGTGTATATATTGTGATTGTTGCATGTGTGTGTATATGTGTGGGAGGGTATGGGCTAACTTGGCAGTGTAATTTTCAGAGGGAGGCTTGACTGAATTATTTGATAGCTAAGAGGCAAGCTGTAGCACAGAAAGAAGGCTGTATACACACACACACACACACATGCAGGACTGCGTATAGCCGTACACCCCCGCACATTATGCACCTATGCACTGCCATACACGCTCTTGCATATCCATCCTTTCCCCCCTCCACCCCTCCATATCTCCCTCCATCATCTCTCTTCCAGAAACGAGTGGGAGGGGAGCCGCCGGGTCCTCCCAGTGCAACGATCGATGGGTGAGCAGAGAAAACAAGGTCACCTTCATACAGAGAGAGACAGAGACAGAGAGAAATGTAAAAGGGTAGAGATGGGAAAGAGGGAGTAAGGAGAGGAGGAGAGATGAGGGCTGTGATAGAGAAAGGGGAGGCAGAAAGCGAGAGAACATTTAATTGAGAAACATGAGTCCGGGTTTAAGAGTGAGGGAATTGGTGCTGGTGATACAGAAAGAAAAGAAAGAGAGTGGGTGATAGAGGGAGCGTAGAGGGGGTTGGCAGAGGGAGGGGAGAGGGGAGTGACAGAGGGAGTGTAGAAGGGGGTGACGGAGGGAGCATAGAGGGAGGTGACAGAGGAAGGGGAGAGGGGAGTGACAGAGGGAGCGTAGAGGGGAGTGACAGAGGGAGCGTAGAGGGGGGTGACAGAGGGAGGGGAGAGGGGAGTGACAGAGGGAGCGTAGAGGGGAGTGACAGAGGGAGCGTAGAGGGGAGTGACAGAGGGAGCGTAGAGGGGAGTGACAGGGGGAGCGTAGAGGGGAGTGACAGAGGGAGCGTAGAGGGGAGTGACAGAGGGATGGGGAGTGACAGAGGGAGGGGGTGACAGAGGGATTATAGAGGAGAGTGACAGAGGGAGCGTAGAGGGGAGTGACAGAGGGAGGGAAGTGACAGAGGGAGCTTAGAGGGGGTGACAGAGGGAGCGTAGAGGGGGTGACAGAGGGAGCGTAGAGGGGAGTGACAGAGGGAGCATAGAGGGGAGCGTAGAGGGGAGTGACAGAGGGAGGGGAGTGACAGAGGGAGGGGAGTGACAGAGGGAGGGGGTGACAGAGGGAGCATAGAGGAGAGTGACAGAGGGAGCGTAGAGGGGAGTGACAGAGGGAGGGGAGTGACAGAGGGAGCGTAGAGGGGGTGACAGATGGAGCGTAGAGGGGGTGACAGAGGGAGCATAGAGGGGGTGACAGAGGGAGCGTAGAGGGGGGTGACAGAGGGAGGGGAGTGACAGAGGGAGCATAGAGGGGGTGAAAGAGGGAGCGTAGAGGGGGTGACAGAGGGAGGGGAGAGGGGAGTGACAGAGGGAGGGGAGTGACAGAGGGATCGTAGAGGGAAGTGACAGAGGGAGCATAGAGGGGAGTGACAGAGGGAGCGTAGAGGGGGAGTGACAGAGGGAGCGTAGAGGGGAGTGACAGGGGGAGCGTAGAGGGGAGTGACAGGGGGAGCGTAGAGGGGAGTGACAGAGGGAGCGTAGAGGGGAGTGACAGAGGGAGCGTAGAGGGGAGTGACAGAGGGAGCGTAGAGGGGAGTGACAGGGGGAGGGGAGTGACACAGGGAGGGCAGAAAGTGAGGATGGGATGTTGGAGAGAGAGAGAGAGAGAGAGAGAGAGAGAGAGAGAGAGAGAGAGAGAGAATATAGTTGAATAGTTGATATTCCTTCAGAAAACAGTGGTACAGGACTGGAGTTGATATTACTTCTGAAAACAGTGGTAGAGGACTGGAGTTGATATTCCTTTACAAAGCAGTGGTAGAGGACTGGAGTTGATATTCCTTTGCAAAGCAGTGGCAGAGGACTGGAGTTGATATTACTTCACAAAGCAGTGGTAGAAGACTGGAGTTGATATTACTTCTGAAAACAGTGGTAGAGTGCTGGAGTTGATATTCCTTCTGAAAACAGTGGTAGAGTACTGGAGTTGATATTCCTTCAGAAAACAGTGGTAGAGTACTGGAGTTGATATTACTTCTGAAAACAGTGGTAGAGGGCTGGCGTTGATATTCCTTCTGAAAACAGTGGTAGAGGGCTGGAGTTGATATTCCTTCTGAAAGCAGTGGTAGAGGCCTGGAGTTGATATTACTTCTGAAAACAGTGGTAGAGGACTGGAGTTGATATTCCTTCAGAAAACAGTGGCAGAGGACTGGAGTTGATATTCCTTTACAAAGCAGTGGTAGAGGACTGGAGTTGATATTCCTTTACAAAGCAGTGGTAGAGGACTGGAGTTGATATTCTTTTACAAAGCAGTGGTAGAGGACTGGAGTTGATATTACTTCAGAAAACAGTGGCAGAGGACTGGAGTTGATATTCCTTTACAAAGCAGTGGTAGAGGACTGGAGTTGATATTCCTTTACAAAGCAGTGGTAGAGGACTGGAGTTGATATTACTTCAGAAAACAGTGGTAGAGTACTGGAGTTGATATTCCTTTACAAAGCAGTGGCAGAGGACTGGAGTTGATATTACTTCACAAAGCAGTGGTAGAAGACTGGAGTTGATATTACTTCTGAAAACAGTGGTAGAGTACTGGAGTTGATATTCCTTTACAAAGCAGTGGTAGAGGGCTGGAGTTGATATTCCTTTACAAAGCAGTGGTAGAGGGCTAGAGTTGATATTCCTTCTGAAAACAGTGGTAGAGGGCTGGAGTTGATATTCCTTCTGAAAACAGTGGTAGAGGACTGGAGTTGATATTCCTTTACAAAGTAGTGGTAGAGTACTGGAGTTGATATTCCTTCAGAAAACAGTGGTAGAAGACTGCAGTTGATATTCCTTCAGAAAACAGTGACAGAGGACTGGAGTTGATATTCCTTTACAAAGCAGTGGTAGAGGACTGGAGTTGATATTCCTTCAGGCTACACAGAAATACTTTGGTGTTTTGATTGTTGACAGCCCACCTCGTCTTTCTCTCCCCCCTACGCTCTTTCACCCCAGATTTTCATGATTCAATTAGTCACTGATGTTAAGGCTTCAACCACTCCCCATATCCCCCTATCCACACGAGTGTGTGTCAGGAGAAGGGGAAGAGAGAGTGAGATTTTTTCACACATTTTTGTTTGTATTCATGAGGTGAGTCATGAGCAGCGCCTGACAGAGGTTACAGAAGTGTCAAACAGGAGGGGGAGATACAGAAAGATTGAAAGGGGGGAGGAAGGACAGAGGGAGAGAGGTGGGAGAGGGATATGCGTGATGGAGCTAAGGAGCGAGGGGGAAGAGAGAGGGGGGAAGGGGTCGAAGAAGGAGAGAGAGGACGGGGAGGGAGAACAATTATTGAATTGAACTGAGAGAAAGAGAGAGAAAAAGACAGTGAAAGAGGAAGATGCAGGATGCAATAGGGAGTGTGTGTTTTTGTGGACGTGTTTAATTATACTTGAGCCCCCCCCACACACACACACTGCCGTCGCCACTTTTCATGGTTTAAACATCAGTACACTTACCCCCCCACACACTCACACTGCCGTGTGTAGGGTGCCGTCTTTTGCATGGGATATTAAACGGGTTCCTGACTCTCTGAGGTCATTAAATATCCCATGGCACTTAACCCCGGTGTCCTGGCTAAATTCCCAATCTGGCCCTCAAATCATCACGGTCACCTAATAATCCCCAGTTTACAATTGGCTCATTAATCCCCCTCCTCTCCCCTGTAACTATTCCCCAGGATGTTGCTGTAAATGAGAATGTGTTCTCAGTCAACTAACCTGGTAAAATAATGGATTAAAAAAGACAGAAGACACATAATGTCTGTCTTCCTGAGAGTCTTATATTTTAGTGACGGGGTCATAATATTTTGTAGCTTAAACCGTTCAAAAGATAGAGCCACATTCGCAGGAAGAAAACAGAAACCACTCTGTTTGTTACAACCTCATCTAACAGAAACCACTCCGTTTGTTACAACCTCATCTAACAGAAACCACTCCGTTTGTTACAACCTCATCTAACAGAAACCGCTCTGTTTGTTACAGCCTCATCTAACAGAAACCACTCTGTTTGTTACAACCTCAACTAACAGAAACCACTCTGTTTGTTACAGCCTCATCTAACAGAAACCACTCTGTTTGTTACAACCTCATCTAACAGAAACCGCTCTGTTTGTTACAACCTCATCTAACAGAAACCACTCTGTTTGTTACAACCTCATCTAACAGAAACCACACTGTTTGTTACAACCTCAACTAACAGAAACCACTCTGTTTGTTACAACCTCATCTAACAGAAACCACTCTGTTTGTTACAACCTCATCTAACAGAAACCACTCTGTTTGTTACAACCTCATCTAACAGAAACCGCTCTGTTTGTTACAACCTCATCTAACAGAAACCACTCTGTTTGTACAACCTCATCTAACAGAAACCACTCTGTTTGTTACAACCTCATCTAACAGAAACCACTCTGTTTGTTACAACCTCATCTAACAGAAACCACTCTGTTTGTTACAGCCTCATCTAACAGAAACCGCTCTGTTTATTACAACCTCATCTAACAGAAACCACTCTGTTTGTTACAACCTCATCTTTCAGAAACCACTCTGTTTGTTACAACCTCATCTAACAGAAACCACTCTGTTTGTTACAACCTCATCTAACAGAAACCACTCTGTTTGTTACAACCTCATCTAACAGAAACCGCTCTGTTTGTTACAACCTCATCTAACAGAAACCACTCTGTTTGTACAACCTCATCTAACAGAAACCACTCTGTTTGTTACAAACTCATCTAACAGAAACCACTCTGTTTGTTACAACCTCATCTAACAGAAACCGCTCTGTTTGTTACAGCCTCATCTAACAGAAACCGCTCTGTTTATTACAACCTCATCTAACAGAAACCACTCTGTTTGTTACAACCTCATCTTTCAGAAACCACTCTGTTTGTTACAACCTCATCTAACAGAAACCACTCTGTTTGTTACAACCTCATCTAACAGAAACCACTCTGTTTGTTACAACCTCATCTTTCAGAAACCACTCTGTTTGTTACAACCTCATCTAACAGAAACCACTCTGTTTGTTACAACCTCATCTAACAGAAACCACTCTGTTTGTTACAACCTCATCTAACAGAAACCGCTCTGTTTGTTACAACCTCATCTAACAGAAACCACTCTGTTTGTTACAACCTCATCTAACAGAAACCACTCTGTTTGTTACAACCTCATCTAACAGAAACCACTCTGTTTGTTACAACCTCATCTAACAGAAACCACTCTGTTTGTTACAACCTCATCTAACAGAAACCGCTCTGTTTGTTACAACCTCATCTAACAGAAACCACTCTGTTTGTACAACCTCATCTAACAGAAACCACTCTGTTTGTTACAAACTCATCTAACAGAAACCACTCTGTTTGTTACAACCTCATCTAACAGAAACCGCTCTGTTTGTTACAGCCTCATCTAACAGAAACCGCTCTGTTTATTACAACCTCATCTAACAGAAACCACTCTGTTTGTTACAACCTCATCTTTCAGAAACCACTCTGTTTGTTACAACCTCATCTAACAGAAACCACTCTGTTTGTTACAACCTCATCTAACAGAAACCACTCTGTTTGTTACAACCTCATCTTTCAGAAACCACTCTGTTTGTTACAACCTCATCTAACAGAAACCACTCTGTTTGTTACAACCTCATCTAACAGAAACCACTCTGTTTGTTACAACCTCATCTAACAGAAACCGCTCTGTTTGTTACAACCTCATCTAACAGAAACCACTCTGTTTGTTACAACCTCATCTAACAGAAACCACTCTGTTTGTTACAACCTCATCTAACAGAAACCACTCTGTTTGTTACAACCTCATCTAACAGAAACCACTCTGTTCATTACAACCTCATCTAACAGAAACCGCTCTGTTTGTTACAACCTCATCTAACAGAAACCACTCTGTTTGTTACAACCTCATCTAAAAGAAACCACTCTGTTTGTTACAACCTCATCTTTCAGAAACCACTCTGTTTGTTACAACCTCATCTAACAGAAACCGCTCTGTTTATTACAACCTCATCTAACAGAGACCACTCTGTTTATTACAACCTCATCTAACAGAGACCACTCTGTTTATTACAACCTCAACTAACAGAAACCACTCTGTTTATTATAACCTCATCTAACAGAAACCACTCTGTTTGTTACAGCCTCATCTAACAGAAACCGCTCTGCTTGTTACAACCTCATCAAACAGAAACCACTCTGTTTGTTACAACCTCATCAAACAGAAACCACTCTGTTTGTTACAACCTCATCTAACAGAAACCACTCTGTTTGTTACAACCTCATCTAACAGAAACCGCTCTGTTTGTTACAACCTCATCTAACAGAAACCACTCTGTTTGTTACAACCTCATCTAACATAAACCACTCTGTTTATTACAACCTCAACTAACAGAAACCACTCTGTTTATTATAACCTCATCTAACAGAAACCAATGTGTTTATTACAACCTCATCTAACAGAAACCGCTCTGTTTGTTACAGCCTCATCTAACAGAAACCACTCTGTTTATTACAACTTCATCTAACAGAAACCGCTCTGTTTGTTACAGCCTCATCTAACAGAAACCAATCTGTTTATTAAAACCTCATCTAACAGAAACCACTCTGTTTGTTACAATCTCATCTAACAGAAACCACTCTGTTTATTACAACCTCAACTAACAGAAACCACTCTGTTTATTATAACCTCATCTAACAGAAGCCACTGTGTTTGTTACAACCTCATCTAACAGAAACCGCTCTGTTTGTTACAGCCTCATCTAACAGAAACCACTCTGTTTATTACAACCTCATCTAACAGAAACCACTCTGTTTGTTACAACCTCATCTAACAGAAACCACTCTGCTTGTTACAACCTCATCAAACAGAAACCACTCTGTTTGTTACAACCTCATCAAACAGAGACCACTCTGTTTGTTACAACCTCATCTAACAGAAATCGCTCTGTTTGTTACAGCCTCATCTAACAGAAACCACTCTGTTTATTACAACCTCATCTAACAGAAACCGCTCTGTTTGTTACAGCCTCATCTAACAGAAACCACTCTGTTTATTAAAACCTCATCTAAAAGCAACTACTCTGTTTGTTACAACCTCATCTAACAGAAACCACTCTGTTTGTTACAACCTCATCTAACAGAAACCACTCTGTTTATTACAACCTCAACTAACAGAAACCACTCTGTTTGTTACAACCTCATCTAACAGAAACCACTCTGTTTATTACAACCTCAACTAACAGAAACCACTCTGTTTATTATAACCTCATCTAACAGAAACCACTGTGTTTATTACAACCTCATCTAACAGAAACCGCTCTGTTTGTTACAGCCTCATCTAACTGAAACCACTCTGCTTGTTACAACCTCATCAAACAGAAACCACTCTGTTTGTTACAACCTCATCTAACAGAAACCACTCTGTTTGTTACAACCTCAACTAACAGAAACCGCTCTGTTTGTTACAGCCTCATCTAACAGAAACCACTCTGTTTATTACAACCTCATCTAACAGAAACCGCTCTGTTTGTTACAACCTCATCTAACAGAAACCACTCTGTTTATTAAAACCTCATCTAAAAGAAACCACTCTGTTTGTTACAACCTCATCAAACAGAAACCACTCTGTTTGTTACAACCTCATCTAAAAGAAACCACTCTGTTTGTTACAACCTCATCTAACAGAAACCACTCTGTTTATTACAACCTCAACTAACAGAAACCACTCTGCTTGTTACAACCTCATCAAACAGAAACCACTCTGTTTGTTACAACCTCATCAAACAGAGACCACTCTGTTTGTTACAAACTCATCTAAAAGAAACCACTCTGTTTGTTACAACCTCATCAAACAGAAACCACTCTGTTTGTTACAACCTCATCTAAAAGAAACCACTCTGTTTGTTACAACCTCATCTAACAGAAACCACTCTGTTTATTACAACCTCAACTAACAGAAACCACTCTGCTTGTTACAACCTCATCAAACAGAAACCAATCTGTTTGTTACAACCTCATCAAACAGAGACCACTCTGTTTGTTACAACCTCATCTAACAGAAATCGCTCTGTTTGTTACAGCCTCATCTAACAGAAACCACTCTGTTTATTACAACCTCATCTAACAGAAACCGCTCTGTTTGTTACAGCCTCATCTAACAGAAACCACTCTGTTTATTAAAACCTCATCTAAAAGCAACCACTCTGTTTGTTACAACCTCATCAAACAGAAACCACTCTGTTTGTTACAACCTCATCTAAAAGAAACCACTCTGTTTGTTACAACCTCATCTAACAGAAACCACTCTGTTTATTACAACCTCAACTAACAGAAACCACTCTGCTTGTTACAACCTCATCAAACAGAAACCGCTCTGTTTGTTACAGCCTCATCTAACAGAAACCACTCTGTTTATTAAAACCTCATCTAACAGAAACCACTCTGTTTGTTACAATCTCATCTAACAGAAACCACTCTGTTTATTACAACCTCAACTAACAGACACCACTCTGTTTATTATAACCTCATCTAACAGAAGCCACTGTGTTTGTTACAACCTCATCTAACAGAAACCGCTCTGTTTGTTACAGCCTCATCTAACAGAAACCACTCTGTTTATTACAACCTCATCTAACAGAAACCACTCTGCTTGTTACAACCTCATCAAACAGAAACCACTCTGTTTGTTACAACCTCATCAAACAAAGACCACTCTGTTTGTTACAACCTCATCTAACAGAAATCGCTCTGTTTGTTACAGCCTCATCTAACAGAAACCACTCTGTTTATTACAACCTCATCTAACAGAAACCGCTCTGCTTGTTACAACCTCATCAAACAGAAACCACTCTGTTTGTTACAACCTCATCTAACAGAAACCACTCTGTTTATTACAACCTCAACTAACAGAAACCGCTCTGTTTGTTACAGCCTCATCTAACAGAAACCACTCTGTTTGTTACAACCTCATCAAACAGAAACCACTCTGTTTGTTACAACCTCATCTAAAAGAAACCACTCTGTTTGTTACAACCTCATCTAACAGAAACCACTCTGTTTATTACAACCTCAACTAACAGAAACCACTCTGCTTGTTACAACCTCATCAAACAGAAACCGCTCTGTTTGTTACAGCCTCATCTAACAGAAACCACTCTGTTTATTAAAACCTCATCTAACAGAAACCACTCTGTTTGTTACAATCTCATCTAACAGAAACCACTCTGTTTATTACAACCTCAACTAACAGAAACCACTCTGTTTATTATAACCTCATCTAACAGAAGCCACTGTGTTTGTTACAACCTCATCTAACAGAAACCGCTCTGTTTGTTACAGCCTCATCTAACAGAAACCACTCTGTTTATTACAACCTCATCTAACAGAAACCACTCTGCTTGTTACAACCTCATCAAACAGAAACCACTCTGTTTGTTACAACCTCATCAAACAAAGACCACTCTGTTTGTTACAACCTCATCTAACAGAAATCGCTCTGTTTGTTACAGCCTCATCTAACAGAAACCACTCTGTTTATTACAACCTCATCTAACAGAAACCGCTCTGTTTGTTACAGCCTCATCTAACAGAAACCACTCTGTTTATTAAAACCTCATCTAAAAGCAACCACTCTGTTTGTTACAACCTCATCTAACAGAAACCACTCTGTTTGTTACAACCTCATCTAACAGAAACCACTCTGTTTATTACAACCTCAACTAACAGAAACCACTCTGTTTGTTACAACCTCATCTAACAGAAACCACTCCGTTTATTACAACCTCAACTAACAGAAACCACTCTGTTTATTATAACCTCATCTAACAGAAACCACTGTGTTTATTACAACCTCATCTAACAGAAACCGCTCTGTTTGTTACAGCCTCATCTAACAGAAACCACTCTGCTTGTTACAACCTCATCAAACAGAAACCACTCTGTTTGTTACAACCTCATCTAACAGAAACAACTCTGTTTATTACAACCTCAACTAACAGAAACCGCTCTGTTTGTTACAGCCTCATCTAACAGAAACCACTCTGTTTATTACAACCTCATCTAACAGAAACCGCTCTGTTTGTTACAACCTCATCTAACAGAAACCAATCTGTTTATTAAAACCTCATCTAAAAGAAACCACTCTGTTTGTTACAACCTCATCAAACAGAAACCACTCTGTTTGTTACAACCTCATCTAAAAGAAACCACTCTGTTTGTTACAACCTCATCTTTCAGAAACCACTCTGTTTGTTACAACCTCATCTAACAGAAACCGCTCTGTTTATTACAACCTCATCTAGCAGAGACCACTCTGTTTATTACAACCTCATCTAACAGAGACCACTCTGTTTATTACAACCTCAACTAACAGAAACCACTCTGTTTATTATAACCTCATCTAACAGAAACCACTCTGTTTGTTACAGCCTCATCTAACAGAAACCGCTCTGCTTGTTACAACCTCATCAAACAGAAACCACTCTGTTTGTTACAACCTCATCAAACAGAAACCACTCTGTTTGTTACAACCTCATCTAACAGAAACCACTCTGTTTGTTACAACCTCATCTAAAAGAAACCGCTCTGTTTGTTACAACCTCATCTAACAGAAACCACTCTGTTTGTTACAACCTCATCTAACATAAACCACTCTGTTTATTACAACCTCAACTAACAGAAACCACTCTGTTTATTATAACCTCATCTAACAGAAACCAATGTGTTTATTACAACCTCATCTAACAGAAACCGCTCTGTTTGTTACAGCCTCATCTAACAGAAACCACTCTGTTTATTACAACTTCATCTAACAGAAACCGCTCTGTTTGTTACAGCCTCATCTAACAGAAACCAATCTGTTTATTAAAACCTCATCTAACAGAAACCACTCTGTTTGTTACAATCTCATCTAACAGAAACCACTCTGTTTATTACAACCTCAACTAACAGAAACCACTCTGTTTATTATAACCTCATCTAACAGAAGCCACTGTGTTTGTTACAACCTCATCTAACAGAAACCGCTCTGTTTGTTACAGCCTCATCTAACAGAAACCACTCTGTTTATTACAACCTCATCTAACAGAAACCGCTCTGTTTGTTACAACCTCATCTAACAGAAACCACTCTGCTTGTTACAACCTCATCAAACAGAAACCACTCTGTTTGTTACAACCTCATCAAACAGAGACCACTCTGTTTGTTACAACCTCATCTAACAGAAATCGCTCTGTTTGTTACAGCCTCATCTAACAGAAACCACTCTGTTTATTACAACCTCATCTAACAGAAACCGCTCTGTTTGTTACAGCCTCATCTAACAGAAACCACTCTGTTTATTAAAACCTCATCTAAAAGCAACTACTCTGTTTGTTACAACCTCATCTAACAGAAACCACTCTGTTTGTTACAACCTCATCTAACAGAAACCACTCTGTTTATTACAACCTCAACTAACAGAAACCACTCTGTTTGTTACAACCTCATCTAACAGAAACCACTCTGTTTATTACAACCTCAACTAACAGAAACCACTCTGTTTATTATAACCTCATCTAACAGAAACCACTGTGTTTATTACAACCTCATCTAACAGAAACCGCTCTGTTTGTTACAGCCTCATCTAACTGAAACCACTCTGCTTGTTACAACCTCATCAAACAGAAACCACTCTGTTTGTTACAACCTCATCTAACAGAAACCACTCTGTTTATTACAACCTCAACTAACAGAAACCGCTCTGTTTGTTACAGCCTCATCTAACAGAAACCACTCTGTTTATTACAACCTCATCTAACAGAAACCGCTCTGTTTGTTACAACCTCATCTAACAGAAACCACTCTGTTTATTAAAACCTCATCTAAAAGAAACCACTCTGTTTGTTACAACCTCATCAAACAGAAACCACTCTGTTTGTTACAACCTCATCTAAAAGAAACCACTCTGTTTGTTACAACCTCATCTAACAGAAACCACTCTGTTTATTACAACCTCAACTAACAGAAACCACTCTGCTTGTTACAACCTCATCAAACAGAAACCACTCTGTTTGTTACAACCTCATCAAACAGAGACCACTCTGTTTGTTACAAACTCATCTAAAAGAAACCACTCTGTTTGTTACAACCTCATCAAACAGAAACCACTCTGTTTGTTACAACCTCATCTAAAAGAAACCACTCTGTTTGTTACAACCTCATCTAACAGAAACCACTCTGTTTATTACAACCTCAACTAACAGAAACCACTCTGCTTGTTACAACCTCATCAAACAGAAACCAATCTGTTTGTTACAACCTCATCAAACAGAGACCACTCTGTTTGTTACAACCTCATCTAACAGAAATCGCTCTGTTTGTTACAGCCTCATCTAACAGAAACCACTCTGTTTATTACAACCTCATCTAACAGAAATCGCTCTGTTTGTTACAGCCTCATCTAACAGAAACCACTCTGTTTATTACAACCTCATCTAACAGAAACCGCTCTGTTTGTTACAGCCTCATCTAACAGAAACCACTCTGTTTATTAAAACCTCATCTAAAAGCAACCACTCTGTTTGTTACAACCTCATCTAACAGAAACCACTCTGTTTGTTACAACCTCATCTAACAGAAACCACTCTGTTTATTACAACCTCAACTAACAGAAACCACTCTGTTTGTTACAACCTCATCTAACAGAAACCACTCCGTTTATTACAACCTCAACTAACAGAAACCACTCTGTTTATTATAACCTCATCTAACAGAAACCACTGTGTTTATTACAACCTCATCTAACAGAAACCGCTCTGTTTGTTACAGCCTCATCTAACAGAAACCACTCTGCTTGTTACAACCTCATCAAACAGAAACCACTCTGTTTGTTACAACCTCATCTAACAGAAACCACTCTGTTTATTACAACCTCAACTAACAGAAACCGCTCTGTTTGTTACAGCCTCATCTAACAGAAACCACTCTGTTTATTACAACCTCATCTAACAGAAACCGCTCTGTTTGTTACAACCTCATCTAACAGAAACCAATCTGTTTATTAAAACCTCATCTAAAAGAAACCACTCTGTTTGTTACAACCTCATCAAACAGAAACCACTCTGTTTGTTACAACCTCATCTAAAAGAAACCACTCTGTTTGTTACAACCTCATCTAACAGAAACCACTCTGTTTATTACAACCTCAACTAACAGAAACCACTCTGCTTGTTACAACCTCATCAAACAGAAACCACTCTGTTTGTTACAACCTCATCAAACAGAGACCACTCTGTTTGTTACAACCTCATCTAAAAGAAACCACTCTGTTTGTTACAACCTCATCAAACAGAAACCACTCTGTTTGTTACAACCTCATCTAAAAGAAACCACTCTGTTTGTTACAACCTCATCTAACAGAAACCACTCTGTTTATTAAAACCTCATCTAACAGAAACCACTCTGCTTGTTACAACCTCATCAAACAGAAACCACTCTGTTTGTTACAACCTCATCAAACAGAGACCACTCTGTTTGTTACAACCTCATCTAACAGAAATCGCTCTGTTTGTTACAGCCTCATCTAACAGAAACCACTCTGTTTATTACAACCTCAACTAACAGAAACCACTCTGTTTGTTACAACCTCATCTAACAGAAACCACTCTGTTTATTACAACCTCAACTAACAGAAACCACTCTGTTTATTATAACCTCATCTAACAGAAACCACTGTGTTTATTACAACCTCATCTAACAGAAACCGCTCTGTTTGTTACAGCCTCATCTAACTGAAACCACTCTGCTTGTTACAACCTCATCAAACAGAAACCACTCTGTTTGTTACAACCTCATCTAACAGAAACCACTCTGTTTATTACAACCTCAACTAACAGAAACCGCTCTGTTTGTTACAGCCTCATCTAACAGAAACCACTCTGTTTATTACAACCTCATCTAACAGAAACCGCTCTGTTTGTTACAACCTCATCTAACAGAAACCACTCTGTTTATTAAAACCTCATCTAAAAGAAACCACTCTGTTTGTTACAACCTCATCAAACAGAAACCACTCTGTTTGTTACAACCTCATCTAAAAGAAACCACTCTGTTTGTTACAACCTCATCTAACAGAAACCACTCTGTTTATTACAACCTCAACTAACAGAAACCACTCTGCTTGTTACAACCTCATCAAACAGAAACCACTCTGTTTGTTACAACCTCATCAAACAGAGACCACTCTGTTTGTTACAAACTCATCTAAAAGAAACCACTCTGTTTGTTACAACCTCATCAAACAGAAACCACTCTGTTTGTTACAACCTCATCTAAAAGAAACCACTCTGTTTGTTACAACCTCATCTAACAGAAACCACTCTGTTTATTACAACCTCAACTAACAGAAACCACTCTGCTTGTTACAACCTCATCAAACAGAAACCAATCTGTTTGTTACAACCTCATCAAACAGAGACCACTCTGTTTGTTACAACCTCATCTAACAGAAATCGCTCTGTTTGTTACAGCCTCATCTAACAGAAACCACTCTGTTTATTACAACCTCATCTAACAGAAATCGCTCTGTTTGTTACAGCCTCATCTAACAGAAACCACTCTGTTTATTACAACCTCATCTAACAGAAACCGCTCTGTTTGTTACAGCCTCATCTAACAGAAACCACTCTGTTTATTAAAACCTCATCTAAAAGCAACCACTCTGTTTGTTACAACCTCATCTAACAGAAACCACTCTGTTTGTTACAACCTCATCTAACAGAAACCACTCTGTTTATTACAACCTCAACTAACAGAAACCACTCTGTTTGTTACAACCTCATCTAACAGAAACCACTCCGTTTATTACAACCTCAACTAACAGAAACCACTCTGTTTATTATAACCTCATCTAACAGAAACCACTGTGTTTATTACAACCTCATCTAACAGAAACCGCTCTGTTTGTTACAGCCTCATCTAACAGAAACCACTCTGCTTGTTACAACCTCATCAAACAGAAACCACTCTGTTTGTTACAACCTCATCTAACAGAAACCACTCTGTTTATTACAACCTCAACTAACAGAAACCGCTCTGTTTGTTACAGCCTCATCTAACAGAAACCACTCTGTTTATTACAACCTCATCTAACAGAAACCGCTCTGTTTGTTACAACCTCATCTAACAGAAACCAATCTGTTTATTAAAACCTCATCTAAAAGAAACCACTCTGTTTGTTACAACCTCATCAAACAGAAACCACTCTGTTTGTTACAACCTCATCTAAAAGAAACCACTCTGTTTGTTACAACCTCATCTAACAGAAACCACTCTGTTTATTACAACCTCAACTAACAGAAACCACTCTGCTTGTTACAACCTCATCAAACAGAAACCACTCTGTTTGTTACAACCTCATCAAACAGAGACCACTCTGTTTGTTACAACCTCATCTAAAAGAAACCACTCTGTTTGTTACAACCTCATCAAACAGAAACCACTCTGTTTGTTACAACCTCATCTAAAAGAAACCACTCTGTTTGTTACAACCTCATCTAACAGAAACCACTCTGTTTATTAAAACCTCATCTAACAGAAACCACTCTGCTTGTTACAACCTCATCAAACAGAAACCACTCTGTTTGTTACAACCTCATCAAACAGAGACCACTCTGTTTGTTACAACCTCATCTAACAGAAATCGCTCTGTTTGTTACAGCCTCATCTAACAGAAACCACTCTGTTTATTACAACCTCATCTAACAGAAACCGCTCTGTTTGTTACAGCCTCATCTAACAGAAACCACTCTGTTTATTAAAACCTCATCTAAAAGCAACCACTCTGTTTGTTACAACCTCATCTAACAGAAACCACTCTGTTTGTTACAACCTCATCTAAAAGAAACCACTCTGTTTATTACAACTTCAACTAACAGAAACCACTCTGTTTGTTACAACCTCATCTAACAGAAACCACTCTGTTTATTACAACCTCAACTAACAGAAACCACTCTGTTTATTATAACCTCTTCTAACAGAAACCACTGTGTTTATTACAACCTCATCTAACAGAAACCGCTCTGTTTGTTACAGCCTCATCTAACAGAAACCACTCTGTTTGTTACAACCTCATCTAAAAGAAACCACTCTGTTTGTTACAACCTCATCTAACAGAAACCACTCTGTTTATTACAACCTCAACTAACAGAAACCACTCTGCTTGTTACAACCTCATCAAACAGAAACCACTCTGTTTGTTATAACCTCATCTAACAGAAACCACTCTGTTTATTACAACATCAACTAACAGAAACCACTCTGTTTATTAAAACCTCATCTAACAGAAACCACTGTGTTTATTACAACCTCATCTAACAGAAACCGCTCTGTTTGTGACAGCCTCATCTAACAGAAACCACTCTGTTTATCGTGTTATTTCTTACATTAGTACCCCAGGTCATCTTAGGTTTCATTACATACAGTCGAGAAGAACCACTGAATATAAGATCAGCGTCAACTCACCATCAGTACGACCAAGAATATGTTTTTTGCGACGCGGATCCTGTGTTCTGCCTTACAAACAGGACAACGGAGTGGATCCCATGCAGCGACCCAAAAAAATGACTCCGAAAAAGAGGGAAACGAGGCGGTCTTCTGGTCAGACTCCGGAGACGGGCACACCGTGCACCATTCCCTAGCATTCTTCTTGCCAATGTCCAGTCTCTTGACAACAAGGTTGATGAAATCCGAGCAAGGGTAGCATTCCAGAGGGACATCAGAGACTGTAACGTTCTTTGCTTCACGGAAACGTGGCTTACTGGAGAGACGCTATCCGAGGCGGTGCAGCCAACAGGTTTCTCCACGCATCGCGCAGACAGAAACAAACATCTTTCTGGTAAGAAGAGGGGCGGGGGCGTATGCCTTATGACTAACGTGACATGGTGTGATGAAAGAAACATACAGGAACTAAAATCCTTCTGTTCACCTGATTTAGAATTCCTCACAATCAAATGTAGACCGCATTATCTACCAAGAGAATTCTCTTCGATTATAATCACAGCCGTATATATCCCCCCCAAGCAGACACATCGTTGGCTCTGAATGAACTTTATTTGACTCTTTGCAAACTGGAAACCATTTATCCGGAGGCTGCATTCATTGTAGCTGGGGATTTTAACAAGGCTAATCTGAAAACAAGACTCCCTAAATTTTATCAGCATATCGATTGCGCAACCAGGGGTGGAAAGACCTTGGATCATTGTTACTCTAACTTCCGCAACGCATATAAGGCCCTGCCCCGCCCCCCTTTCGGAAAAGCTGACCACGACTCTATTTTGTTGATCCCTGCCTACAGACAGAAACTAAAACAAGAGGCTCCCACGCTGAGGTCTGTCCAACGCTGGTCCGACCAAGCTGACTCCACACTCCAAGACTGCTTCCATCACGTGGACTGGGACATGTTTCGTATTGCGTCAGACAACAACATTGACGAATACGCTGATTCGGTGTGCGAGTTCATTAGAACGTGCGTTGAAGATGTCGTTCCCATAGCAACGATTAAAACATTCCCTAACCAGAAACCGTGGATTGATGGCAGCATTTGCGTGAAACTGAAAGCGCGAACCACTGCTTTTAATCAGGGCAAGGAGTCTGGTAACATGACCGAATACAAACAGTGCAGCTATTCCCTCCGCAAGGCTATCAAACAAGCTAAGCGTCAGTACAGAGACAAAGTAGAATCTCAATTCAACGGCTCAGACACAAGAGGCATGTGGCAGGGTCTACAGTCAATCACGGACTACAGGAAGAAATCCAGCCCAGTCACGGACCAGGATGTCCTGCTCCCAGGCAGACTAAATAACTTTTTTGCCCGCTTTGAGGACAATACAGTGCCACTGACACGGCCTGCAACGAAAACTTGCGGTCTCTCCTTCACTGCAGCCGAGGTGAGTAAGACATTTAAACGTGTTAACCCTCGCAAGGCTGCAGGCCCAGACGGCATCCCCAGCCGCGCCCTCAGAGCATGCGCAGACCAGCTGGCCGGTGTGTTTACGGACATATTCAATCAATCCCTATACCAGTCTGCTGTTCCCACATGCTTCAAGAGGGCCACCATTGTTCCTGTTCCCAAGAAAGCTAAGGTAACTGAGCTAAACGACTACCGCCCCGTAGCACTCACTTCCGTCATCATGAAGTGCTTTGAGAGACTAGTCAAGGACCATATCACCTCCACCCTACCTGACACCCTAGACCCACTCCAATTTGCTTACCGCCCAAATAGGTCCACAGACGATGCAATCTCAACCACACTGCACACTGCCCTAACCCATCTGGACAAGAGGAATACCTATGTGAGAATGCTGTTCATTGACTACAGCTCGGTTTCAACACCATAGTACCCTCCAAGCTCGTCATCAAGCTCGAGACCCTGGGTCTCGACCCCGCCCTGTGCAACTGGGTACTGGACTTCCTGACGGGCGGCCCCCAGGTGGTGAGGGTAGGCAACAACATCTCCTCCCCGCTGATCCTCAACACTGGGGCCCCACAAGGGTGCGTTCTGAGCCCTCTCCTGTACTCCCTGTTCACCCACGACTGCGTGGCCACGCACGCCTCCAACTCAATCATCAAGTTTGCGGACGACACAACAGTGGTAGGCTTGATTACCAACAACGACGAGACGGCCTACAGGGAGGAGGTGAGGGCCCTCGGAGTGTGGTGTCAGGAAAATAACCTCACACTCAACGTCAACAAAACTAAGGAGATGATTGTGGACTTAAGGAAACAGCAGAGGGAACACCCCCCTATCCACATCAATGGAACAGTAGTGGAGAGGGTAGCAAGTTTTAAGTTCCTCGGCATACACATCACAGACAAACTGAATTGGTCCACTCACACAGACAGCATTGTGAAGAAGGCGCAGCAGCGCCTCTTCAACCTCAGGAGGCTGAAGAAATTTGGCTTGTCACCAAAAGCACTCACAAACTTCTACAGATGCACAATCGAGAGCATCCTGTCGGGCTGTATCACCGCCTGGTACGGCAACTGCTCCGCCCTCAACCGTAAGGCTCTCCAGAGGGTAGTGAGGTCTGCACAACGCATCACCGGGGGCAAACTACCTGCCCTCCAGGACACCTACACCACCCGATGTCACAGGAAGGCCATAAAGATCATCAAGGACATCAACCACCCGAGCCACTGCATGTTCACCCCGCTATCATCCAGAAGGCGAGGTCAGTACAGGTGCATCAAAGCTGGGACCGAGAGACTGAAAAACAGCTTCTATCTCAAGGCCATCAGACTGTTAAACAGCCACCACTAACATTGAGTGGCTGCTGCCAACACACTGACACTGACTCAACTCCAGCCACTTTAATAATAGGAATTGATGGGAAATGATGTAAATATATCACTAGCCACTTTAAACAATGCTACCTTATATAATGTTACTTACCCTACATTATTCATCTCATATGCATACGTATATACTGTACTCTACATCATCGACTGTATCCTTATGTAATACATGTATCACTAGCCACTTTAACTATGCCACTTTGTTTACATACTCATCTCATATGTATATACTGTACTCGATACCATCTACTGTATCTTGCCTATGCTGCTCTGTACCATCACTCATTCATATATCCTTATGTACATATTCTTTATCCCCTCACACTGTGTACAAGACAGTAGTTTTGGAATTGTTAGTTAGATTACTTGTTGGTTATTACTGCATTGTCGGAACTAGAAGCACAAGCATTTCGCTACACTCGCATTAACATCTGCTAACCATGTGTATGTGACAAATAAAATTTGATTTGATTTGATTTATCACAACCTCATCTAACAGAAACCGCTCTGTTTGTTACAGCCTCATCTAACAGAAACCACTCTGTTTATTAAAACCTCATCTAAAAGAAACCACTCTGTTTGTTACAACCTCATCTAACAGAAACCACTCTGTTTGTTACAACCTCATCTAAAAGAAACCACTCTGTTTGTTACAACCTTATCTAACAGAAACCACTATGTTTATTACAACCTCATCTAACAGAAACCACCCTGTTTATTACAACCTCAACTAACAGAAACCACTCTGTTTATTTAAACCTCATCTAACAGAAACCACTCTGTTTGTTACAACCTCATCTAACACAAACCACTCTGCTTGTTACAACCTCATCTAACAGAAACCGCTCTGTTTGTTACAACCTCATCTAACAGAAACCACTCTGTTTTTTACAACCTCATCTATCAGAAACCACTGTGTTTATTACAACCTCATCTAACAGAAACCACTCTGTTTATTACAACCTCATCTGACAGAAACCACTCTGTTTGTTACAACCTCATCTAACAGAAACCGCTCTGCTTGTTACAACCTCATCTAACAGAAACCGCTCTGTTTGTTACAGCCTCATCTAGCTTTCTATGAGCCAAGTGCTATTTTCTTTGTTTTTTCATAGACTTTCTCTCGTCACCCCATTTTCAAATCAGGCGGGCCCACATGGAGTCGAGACCCCTAGTTTGGGAAACGCAATTGTAGCTCCTCTAACATTTATACAAACATTTGATAGATGTTTTTTTAGGTGACGTTAAATTGTAGCTACTCTGCATGGCCAGCTGAGTTATTGGGCAGAGGGAGGAAAAGAGAAAGAAAACAATACAAAATAGAAAACAATAGGATTTATAGAGGAGGTCAGAATAACATGCCAAGACTGCCTTTCGACAAGGTTCAGTGTCTGATGATCAGATATAGGCATTCATTCATGAAAAATTCCAAATGGTACACCCAATATAGAGGATAGCCCACACTCAGAACACTGCTTTGAATGGAAATGTATTTTCTAACACACAGTTGTGCAGTTCAGTTGGGTCCCTAGCCAGTAACCACCATTCAGAAAACATGGGGAAAGATCACCTCCGCGTGGTGAGTTAATGCATCTGCACCCAGGAGTAAAATAAAGATTAGGTGGGAGGAAGGGGATCCCTTTCTCAGTTCACACTGAGACAGATATGAAAAAGAGAAATGGAGCTAGAGAAAACATTCTTATCAATGTGGAGGTTATTTGCAAAGGCTCCTGATATATTAAAACAAGGCTTTCATTTTCCCCACCATTTTGCCCTCTAACATCACCTTCAGCAGCATTTGGTCTCCCATCCAGGGACCAACCAGAGCTGACCCTGCTTAGCTTCAAAGGCAAGCCAGCTACCGATGCTGGATGGTATGCATAAGAAAAATGTGAATTGTAATTTGGGTGAACTACCCCTTGCTGTTTAGAGAGGAAGTGACATAGATGACACAGAAAAAAATGGAGCATGAATGGCAGTTGAGGGAGAAAGGGAGGGAGGAACAGCTAGAGGGTGATATGCTAAGAAATTGAAGGACTGTGAGGAAAATAAAATGGAAGTGTGTATTCTGAGTTAGAATTATTATTTTGTTGACTACTTGAAAAGGATTAGTAGGATACTGTGGGTATAATGTAATATGACATAAAACAAATGCTTGGCAAAACACTGTCAAATATGAACCAAGACCTTCTTACCACATTTAGCTAACATGGAAGTCCAGTTACTAGTGAGAAATCCACCACTGTTAAGATCACCATATAGTTTGCAATGAACTAATACGTATGCCATCAATCTCTTTGCATAGCTAGCCCCTAGGCACTATGCACTATGCACTTGTGGAGCGCTCAGAGGGTTGGGGAGGTGGAAGCACTTTGGCAGAAATTCCTAGCCTATCCTATCAGAAGGTTAAGTGGAGCTATATCACATTGTCAGATCTCCACACATGCATAGGGAACAGGGGCTAAGGGTCAATATGGGATTGGGAGATGTTTCTCTCTGACCTCACTGCAGTTTTATTCAACACATCCCAGTGATGAGATAATCAACAGAAATCAAATGACAAAAACAACATTGATCTGCTTGGCTACTCATTTGGCTACTCATTTGCCTACTTTACCTTACATTTGGTTATATTATTCAAAGTTAGATCTGCAGGATAGATCTCAGGCAGGTACAAGCAGTCAGGACTAAGATTTGTCGCTGGCTGAGGACAGCCTCTTACAGGTGTGACATCACAGGTGTCTCAGGATTCAGTCGGCAGCTAACGTTAAAGAGATAGTGAACCAAAATATAATTAACAGCGCATCCCTTCCCTATCCTCCCTCCCTTCCTCCATCCCTTACCCTCATCTCTGTCTGTTGAGTTGTTTTATAAAATTAATACTTTCTTTCGCCCCTTATCCCCTCCCTCATTTCCCTCCATTCCTACCTCCATGTCCCCTCATGCCTCCTCAATTCCCCCCTCAGTAACTCCCGACAGGCAGGTGAGGCAGGCAGATATAGGAGGAGGTGTACAGGTTGATGTTTATGGGATTTCCATCCAGCCTGATGTCTTCCAGGGAGCGTCGTATATAATTACAGTCATGGCTGTAACAGAACGTGTCCATGAGGAGAGCCTGGATGTTGTTGTTCTGGTGGACAGAGGGTGGGGGGGGGGGGGGCAGAGAGAAAGAGAGGTAATGAGACACACAGAGAGAGAGAGGGTGAGAGAGAGAGAGAAACAGAGAGGGGGGTTGTGTGTTAATATGATGAGGTAATTCAACTGGATAATGCAGAGACATGATTACAGACTTCATTCAATTAATTCATAGACTCCCCAGCTAACACATTTGGTTCCTTGGAAGTTGAGGGAACGAATGCTTTTGGTGTCGCATTGGTTATGGGAACAAAGCCATATGTTTCCTTACTGGTAAAATGGAACGTTTTTTAAACATTCTGAGAACCAAAGTGAAAATGTTGCCTGTTCTGGGAACGCTTATTTTTAGGTTGCAGGGAAGTTCTGAGAACGTTTTGCTCTGGTTCCTTGAACATTTTCATGGGAGGTTTTATTAATGCTCCGAGAACTGAAATGATAGGTTATTTGGAGTTTTGAATAATTTACTTAAACCTTTCACTCAATGTCAAAGGACCAATTATTGAAAAACAAGATCAGAATTGGGCTTCCTGTCTAATCGCAGCCTTGGAAATTAATTTCCTTAGGCATAAATCATGCATATACATTGTATATTGAGACACAGCATCAGTGAGATTCAAACCGGTAATCTTCTGTTCTCTATGCATGCAATTAGTCCACTGCTCCACCAGGATGGTGCTAGAACGCCATGTCAGTCCATTCAAACGGACCCAAATTTCAAAGAAAACAAGCACAAGATCAGGTGTGGCCAATTTAGTGGGCGCGGCCAACACACCTGAACATGCTTAACAAAATAGAAGAATAGAGAGAGTTTTGTTGATGCTGAGAACAGGATGTGTATGTTGTAAATAACATTATTTTGAATGTTCTCTGAACGTTACTAAAGTTTTCCTGTGGTTTTTATGGAAAGTTTCCTTAATGGCCCCAGAACAATTTCAGAACATGAATTTAAGTAGATCCATGGGGAAACCTGCAGGAAACGTTATGTGGAAGAACTGAAATTTCCACAGAAGAATGTTGTTTCTTAACGTTTTTGCACCAATTGGAGAACATTACTTTAAATATAACCATGAGGAAACCTGTAGGAAACGTTATGCTGAAGTACTGAAATTCCCACAGAAGAATGTTGTTTCTTAACGTTCTATGAACTGTTTGAGAACATTCTCAATGTCAAACCAGTTGGAGAACATTCCCAGAACATTACCAAAATTGAAATGAAATGTAACCACGTTTGAACTTATTGGAAACGTTCAGTTAAATAAATGAAATACCAAGAAAATAAAGATTTTTTGTCAAGTTCCTTAAATGTGCTGAGAATGTTCCAAAGCCAAGCAACTATCCTGCACCATTCCCAGAAAGTTGTAGGAAGGTTCTAAGCGAAATAACCATAGGAAAAGCATGCTTACACCAAGCTGTAAGAAACATATGGTTCTCAGAATGCTATGTGCTAGCTGGGAACATTCAATCTCTAGAGTCCTTCTCTCATCCTGTCTCTGTCACTGCTCCAATTTGATTGTGTGCCAGTTATGAATCCATTGACTGCGGAGGAGAGGAGAGAGAAACCAGGCTATAATGTGGCTGAAAAAGTATGGGGGACGGCCTGAGGATTGGAGTAGAGCTGTGGGGCTGAACAGTTAGTCTCCCACATTTGAAACCCTCATAGAATACTAGGTTTGAGACATTGCCTTTGATGTGTGCAGGGCCGGCTCTAGGATGATACTTCTTGGCAGGCAGTTAGACACTTTTTGGGCTGTTTCAAAGCTTGCTTACTGCAACTGTTTAACATGACTCCGACATAATCAGTAGGCAACATCCCATTTCGGATGGACAATGGACACCCCTGCACCTCCCTAGAGCTGGCGAGTCCCACTCCAACTATTTATTTTACATTCCTGTTGAAAAACGTTGGTGCGGACAGCACAGTACATCACTGGGGCCGAGCTTCCTGCCATCCAGGACGTCTATATCAGGCAGTGTCAGAGGAAGCCACCCTAACCATAGACTGTTCACTCTGCTACCATTTGTAAAAACGGTACCGAAGCATTGGCTCTCAGACCAACAGGCTCCAAGACAGCTTCCAATTGGTTCATTCTTCCCCCTCCTCTCCCCTGTATCTATTTCCCAGGTTGTTGCTGTAAATGTGTTCTCAGTCAACTTAGCTGGAAAAAAAACAATACAATAAAAATTCTACCCTTAAGCCATAAGACTGATAAATTGTTAATTAAATGGTTACCCGGGCTATCTGCACTGACACCTTGCACTGACTCACAAGACAATATACACAATATATACACACTCACTCACAGACACTGCACTGAAAGTCTCACACAAAACCCACACACATTCACATATACTACATATGCACCAGTGTAGCCTCCTCAGATGAGGAAGGAGAGGACCATCCTCCTCAGTGAATAGTGAAACATTGAAAAAGTTTCCTTTTTAGAAAAAAAGTATACTTACAATGGGGAGAACAAGTACAGTGCCTTGCGAAAGTAGTCGGCCCCCTTGAACTTTGCGACCTTTTGCCACATTTCAGGCTTCAAACATAAAGATATAAAACTGTATTTTTTTGTGAAGAATCAACAACAAGTGGGACACAATCATGAAGTGGAACGACATTTATTGGATATTTCAAACTTTTTTAACAAATCAAAAACTGAACAATTGGGCGTGCAAAATTATTCAGCCCCCTTAAGTTAACTTAAGTTTGTAGCGCCACCTTTTGCTGCGATTACAGCTGTAAGTCGCTTGGGGTATGTCTCTATCAGTTTTCCACATCAAGAGACTGACATTTTTTCCCATTCCTCCTTGCAAAACAGCTCGAGCTCAGTGAGGTTGGATGGAGAGCATTTGTGAACAGCAGTTTTCAGTTCTTTCCACAGATTCTCGATTGGATTCAGGTCTGGACTTTGACTTGGCCATTCTAACACCTGGATATGTTTATTTTTGAACCATTCCATTGTAGATTTTGCTTTATGTTTTGGATCATTGTCTTGTTGGAAGACATGCTTCTTACGGAGCATTAGTTGCCCTGGCTGTGTGTTTCGGGTCGTTGTCATGCTGGAAGACCCAGCCCCGACCCATCTTCAATGCTCTTACTGAGTGAAAGAGGTTGTTGGCCAAGATCTCATGATACATGGCCCCATCCATCCTCCCCTCAATACGGTGCAGTCGTCCTGTCCCCTTTGCAGAAAAGCATCCCCAAAGAATGATGTTTCCACCTCCAAGCTTCACGGTTGGGATGGTGTTCATGGAGTTTAGACCAAAAAGCAAAATTTTTGTCTCATCAGACCACATGACCTTCTCCCATTCCTCCTCTGGATCATCCAGATGGTCATTGGAAAACTTCCGACGGGCTTGGACATGCGCTGGCTTGAGCAGGGGGACCTTGCGTGCGCTGCAGGATTTTAATCCATGACGTCGTAGTGTGTTACTAATGGTTTTCTTTGAGACTGTGGTCCAGCTCTCTTCAGGTCATTGACCAGGTCCTGCCATGTAGTTTTGGGCTGATCCCTCACCTTCCTAATGATCATTGATGCCTGTTGCGTCAAAAAACAGAACACTCAAAACATGAGCTCAATGGCAGCTCTTCCTTTAAAGAACTCCAGGCCTCAAGAGGGCAAATAACCCAAAAACACGGGTGGAACAAAAAAATTGATCCAGGATTTCTGGAGGGACTACTTTTACATGCGCACCTGGCAGATAAGAATGGGTATAAAATGTTTGGGCTTAGCTTTGCTTGGGTCCTCAATAATGTTTGGAATTATTTCTTATGTTGCATCCAGTGCTTAGCACAATTTACATGTGTATCTCTGGTAGGAATGGTGACTTCTTTTTTGTGGATATTTTCTGACTGCAGAAGTAATTGCTTGAAGTGCTAGATTAAATTGTTTAAACGTTTACTTTATTCAAAGCCATGCTGTGTTGCTGTGTCATGCATTGTTTATTGTGTAAAATATTGCATGTTTATTCTCTGTTTAACATTATCAACCTGTTGCTTATTCCTCTGTCATTCAACTACTCTATTCAACAAATGGCATCAAAACCATAATAAAACACTTAAAAGGAATTGCGTTGTCCCTTTGCATCCTTCACATGTTGAGCAAGCCGTTTTCAAGTTTGGGCAGAGCTGAAATAATTGTAACACCTAGACAACTTGACAATGCCCCACGAGGTGAGATCTTTCTTTCATTTTCTAATAATTGTGCCAACAGTTGTTGCCTTCTCACCAAGCTGCTTGCCTATTGTCCTGTAGCCCATCCCAGCCTTGTGCAGGTCTACAATTTTATCCCTGATGTCCTTACACAGCTCTCTGGTCTTGGCCATTGTGGAGAGGTTGGAGTCTGTTTGAGTGTGTGGACAGGTCTCTTTTATACAGGTAACGAGTTCAAACAAGTGCAGTTAATACAGGTAATGAGTGGAGAACAGGAGGGCTTCTTAAAGAAAAACAGGTCTGTGAGAGCTGGAATTCTTACTGGTTGGTAGGTGATCAAATACTTATGTCATGCAATAAAATGCTAATTAATTACTTAAATCATATAATGTGATTTTTCTGGATTTTTGTTTTAGATTCCGTCTCACAGTTGAAGTGTACCTATGATAAAAATGACAGACCTCTATATGCTTTGTAAATAGGAAAACCTGCAAAATCGGCAGTGTTTCAAATACTTGTTCTCCCCACTGTATGTATATCTGCCCCTCTCAAAAGAGACTTTTGTAGACAATTGGCTCTCTTTCTGGGCCTCACCCACAAACAGGACCAAGCCTGGCCTGACGAGGAGTGACGGACTCCATCCTAGCTGGAGGGGTGCTCTCTTATCTAAGAACATAGACAGGGCTCTAACTCCCCTAGCTCCACAATGAAATAGGGTGCAGGGCAGGCAGCAGGCTGATAGCCTGCCAGCTTAGTGGAGTCTGCCACTAGCACAGTCAGTATAGTCAGCTCAGCTATCCCCATTGAGACCGTGTCTGTGCCTCGACTTAGGTTGGGCAAAACTAAACATGGCGGTGTTCGCCTTAGCAATATCACCAGAATAAAGGCCTCCTCCATTCCTGACATTATTGAAAGAGATTGTGATACCTCACATCTCAAACTAGGACTACTTAATGTTAGATCCCTCACTTCCAAGGCAGTTATAGTCAATTAACTAATCACTGATCATAATCTTGATGTGATTGGCCTGACTGAAACATGGCTTAAGCCTGATGAGTTTATTGTGTTAAATGAGGCCTCACCTCCTGGTTACACTAGTGACCATATCCCGCAAAGGCGGAGATGTTAACATTTACGATAGCAAATTTCAATTTACAAAAAAAAACTGACGTTTTTGTCTTGAGCTTCTAGTCCTGAAATCTGTGCAGCCTACTCAATCACTTTTTATAGCTGCTGTTTACAGGCCTCCTGGGCCATATACAGCGTTCCTCACTGAGTTCCCTGAATTCCTATCGGACATTGTAGTCATAGCAGATAATATTCTAAATTTGGTGACTTTAATATTCCCATGGAAAAGTCCAGACTCACTCCAAAAGCCTTTCGGAGCCATCATCGACTCAGTGGGTTTTGTCCAACATGTCTCCGAACCTACTCACTGCCACAGTCATACTCTGGACCTAGTTTTGTCCATGGGAATAAATGTTGTGGACCTTAATGTTTTTCCTCCTAATCCTGGACTATTGGACCACCATTTTACTACGTTTGCAATCGCAACAAATAATCTGCTCAGACCCCAACCAAGGAGCATCAATAGTCGTGCTATAAATTCAGACTACCCAAAGATTCCTTGATGCCCTTCCAGACTCTCTGCCTACCCAAGGACGTCAGAGGACAAAAATCAGGTAACCACCTAACTGAGGAACTCAATTTAACCTTGCGCAATACCCTAGAGGCAGTTGCACACCTAAAAACATATGTTATAAGAAACTAGCTCCCTGGTATACAGAAAATACCAGAGCTCTGAAGCAAGCTTCCAGAAAATTGGAACAGAAATGGTGCCATACCAAACTGGAAGTCTCCGACTAGCTTGGAAAGACCGTACCGTGCAGTATCGAAGCGCACTCACTGCTGCTCGATCATCCTATTTTTCCAACTTAATTGATGAAAATAAGAATAATCGAAAATGTATTTTTGGTACTGTTGCAAAGCGAACTAAAAAGCAGCATTCCCCAAGAGAGGATGGCTTTCACTTCAACAGTAAGAAATTCATGAACTTCTTTAAGGAAATGATCATGATCATTCGAAAGCAAATTACGGACTCCGCTTTAAATTAGCGTATTTCTCAAGCTCAGTTGTCCTGAGTCTGCACAACTCTGCCAGGACCTAGGATCAAGGGAGACACAAGTGTTTTAGTACTATATCTCTTGACACAAGGATGAAAATGTCCACCCAATCAAAGGATCAGAGAATGAATCTACTACTGAAAGCTAGAGCTAGCTAGCACTGCAGTGCATAAAATGTGGGGAGTGGTTGACTCAAAGAGAAATACAATTCTTGAACAGTTTTGGACAAATTCATTTCTTTAACAATGAATGAGAAACAAGAGAGAAATACAACTAAATATAGTTAACTTTCGCTTAGCTAGCGAATTAAATTAGCTTGTTTAGCCTACACAAACACCTGGTTCAAACCGAGAGGAATGCTATGTTAGCTAGCTGGCTATCCAACACTGGAACTCTTCCAAGTCAAGGTAAGCTTTTGTTTTTTTAATTGTTTGCCACCAGGGCCCACCTGTGTAAATGCTGAACTGCTTGCTGACTGTACAGTGTACTGCAGGATTGTAGAGGTTTTACTAACATGTTAGTTCTAGTATTTGCTAACGTTGTTAGCTAATACGGTGACAACGATGTAGGCTGTGTATGTATCGGTTAGGGGTTATGATATGAAGGTTTGGCTTGTAAAGTTGTTTTTGCCTGGTCACAAACAGCCAGTGTGTTGTGCACTGAAGTGAAAGGAAAATGTGAGAGGAGAAGAGCGCGTAGACGCGAGAAGGAGTTATACAACACCAAGGAAAATGTTCATTCTGTTTGTATGTGGCTGTTATGAAAGTAAACTCTGTTTGCGTGTGCTCGGGTGTATTCATTCCGCCGATAGTGTTGAAAATAAACCGAAGCAAACGGGTATAAACATACCAGAATTTGTCCGATAGAAACTCTCCTTTACAACTGTTGGACTAACGATTGCACCCTAGATCAGCTAGACAGGCACGAGTTTGCAAGGTAGAATTGTGTCAGTCTGTCACCTTGATTACTCAAAACATTTTCACCTCGACCTGAGCACTTAAGTTGTAAACTTTCCTTCATAGAATAGGTTGTAGCAACCTCATAATGGGTATAGGGGCATTTTTTAGTATCGCGTAGTAGCCTAAACCTATCAATGTTACATTGAACTTGGTGAATGGAATATGAATGACAGTCATTCAGCATGCTGTAAAAGAAATTTGGCCAAATCACTCATATGCTGCTGCTACTCTGTTCTCTATTTTACTCTTGTTATTATCTATCCTGATGCCTAGTCACTTTACCCTGCCTTCATGTACATATTTACCTCAAATACCTTGTAATCCTGCACATTGATCTGGTACTGGTACTCCCTGTATAAAAATCGAATCAAATTGTATTTGTCACATGCGCCAAATTCAACTGGTGTAGACTTTACCTTCATGCTAACTTACAAGCCCTTCTCAACGATGCAGAGTTTAATAATAGTAGCACAATAGGAATAAAATAGAATACACAAGAATTAGCTATATACAGGGAGTACCAGTACCAAATCAATGTGCAGAGGTGCGAGGTACTTGCGAAAGTATTCGGTCCCCTTGAACTTTGCGACCTTTTGCCACATTTCAGGCTTCAAACATAAAGATATAAAACTTTATTTTTTTTGTGAAGAATCAACAAGTGGGACACAATCATGAAGTGGAACGACATTTATTGGATATTTCAAACTTTTTTAACAAATCAAAAACTGAAATTGGGCGTGCAAAATTATTCAGCCCCCTTAAGTTAATACTTTGTAGCGCCACCTTTTGCTGCGATTACAGCTGTAATTCGCTTGGGGTATGTCTCTATCAGTTTTGCACATCGAGAGACTGACATTTTTTCCCATTCCTCCTTGCAAAACAGCTCGAGCTCAGTGAGGTTGGATGGAGAGCATTTGTGAACAGCAGTTTTCAGTTCTTTCCACAGATTCTCGATTGGATTCAGGTCTGGACTTTGACTTGGCCATTCTAACACCTGGATATGTTTATTTTTGAACCATTCCATTGTAGATTTTGCTTTATGTTTTGGATCATTGTCTTGTTGGAAGACAAATCTCCGTCCCAGTCTCAGGTCTTTTGCAGACTCCATCAGGTTTTCTTCCAGAATGGTCCTGTATTTGGCTCCATCCATCTTCCCATCAATTTTAACCATCTTCCCTGTCCCTGCTGAAGAAAAGCAGGCCCAAACCATGATGCTGCCACCACCATGTTTGACAGTGGGGATGGTGTGTTCAGCTGTGTTGCTTTTACGCCAAACATAACGTTTTGCATTGTTGCCAAAAAGTTCAATTTTGGTTTCATCTGACCAGAGCACCTTCTTCCACATGTTTGGTGTGTCTCCCAGGTGGCTTGTGGCAAACTTTAAACAACACTTTTTATGGATATCTTTAAGAAATGGCTTTCTTCTTGCTACTCTTCCATAAAGGCCAGATTTGTGCAATATACGACTGATTGTTGTCCCATGGACAGAGTCTCCCACCTCAGCTGTAGATCTCTGCAGTTCATCCAGAGTGATCATGGGCCTCTTGGCTGCATCTCTGATCAGTCTTCTCCTTGTATGAGCTGAAAGTTTAGAGGGACGGCCAGGTCTTGGTAGATTTGCAGTGGTCTGATACTCCTTCCATTTCAATATTATCGCTTGCACAGTGCTCCTTGGGATGTTTAAAGCTTGGGAAATCTTTTTGTATCCAAATCCGGCTTTAAACTTCTTCACAACAGTATCTCGGACCTGCCTGGTGTGTTCCTTGTTCTTCATGATGCTCTCTGCGCTTTTAACGGACCTCTGAGACTATCACAGTGCAGGTGCATTTATACGGAGACTTGATTACACACAGGTGGATTGTATTTATCATCATTAGTCATTTAGGTCAACATTGGATCATTCAGAGATCCTCACTGAACTTCTGGAGAGAGTTTGCTGCACTGAAAGTAAAGGGGCTTAATGCCCAATTTTTCTGTTTTTGATTTGTTAAAGTTTGAAATATCCAATAAATGTCGTTCCACTTCACGATTGTGTCCCACTTGTTGATTCTTCACAAATAAATACAGTTTTATATCTTTATGTTTGAAGCCTGAAATGTGGCAAAAGGTCGCAAAGTTCAAGGGGGCCGAATACTTTTGCAAGGCACTGTATTTGAGGTTGATATGTACATGAAGGCAGGATAAAGTGACTAGGCATCATGATAGTATTCATACCCCTTGACTTATTCCACATTTTGATGTGTTACAGCCTGAATTCAGAATGGATTAAAGTGATTATTACCTCTCCCATCTACACAATACCCCATAATGAAAACATTAAAACGTGCTATTAGAAATTTCTGCACATTTATTTAAAAAAACAACAATCTAATTTACATAAGTATTCACACCCCTGAGTCAATACATAACAGAATCACATTTGGCAGAGATTACAGCTGTGGGTCTCTGGGTAAGTCTAAGAGCTTTGCACACCTGGATTGTACAGAAATTGCACATTATTCTTAGAACAATTATTCAAGCTCTGTCAAGTTGGTTGTTAATGAGTGCTAGACAGACATACAAGTCTTTCCATAGATTTTAATGCCAATTTAAGTAAACTGTAACTACACCACTCAGGAACATTCAATGTCGTCTTGGTAAGACACTCCAGCGTTTATTTGGCCTTGTGTTTTAGGTTATTGTCCTGCTGAAAGGTGAATTCATCTCCCAGTGTCTATTGGTAAGCAGATAACCACGTTTTCCTCTAGGATTTTGCTTGTTCTTCGCTCAATTTTGTTAATTTTTATTCCTAAAAACGCCCCAGTCCTTAATGATTACAAGCATACCCATAACATGATACAGTCACCACTATGCTTGAGAGAGAGGTACTCAGTAATGTGTTGTATTTGATTTGCCTCAAACATAACACTTTGTATTCAGGACAAAAAGTTAATTGCTTTGCCACATTCTTTGCAGTATTACTTTATTGCTATATTGCAAACAGGATGCATGTTTTGGAATAAAACAATTCTGTACAGGCATCCCTTTTTTCATTCTGTCAATTAGGTTAGTATGGTGGAGTAACTGCAATGTTGTTGAGCCAATCTCAGTTTTCTCCTAGCATCATGGTGAAATTTCTAAGCATTTTCCTTCCTCTCTGGCAACTGTTAGAAAGGACACATGCATCAATGACTGGGTGTATTGATACACCATCCAAAGGGTAATTATAACTTCAAAATACTCAAAGGGATATTCAATGTCTGCTTTTTTATTTTGACCCATCTACCAATACGTGGCTGACCATCTTTGTGAGGCATTGGAAAACCTCCCTGGTCTTTGTGGTTGAATCTGTGCTTGAAATTTACTGCTCGATTTGAGGGACCTCACAGATAATTGTTTGTGTGGGGTACAGAGATGAGGTAGTCATTCTAAAATCATGTTAAACAATATTCTTGCACACAGAGTGAGTCCATGCAACGTATTATGTGACTTGGTATGCAAATGTTAACTCCTGAACTTATTTTGGCCTGCCATAACAAAGGTATTGAATACTTATTGACTCGAGACATTTCAGGTTTTCATTATTTATAAATTTGTAAAAATGTCAAACACAATTCCACTTTGACATTATGGGATATTGTGTGTTGGCCAGTAACACAACATCTACATGTAATTGGTTTTAAATTCAGGGTGTAACACAATAAAATGTGGAAAAGTCCAGGCACTGAAGGTGCTGTAGATAATATTATTATTATTGTCATTATTATTATTATTAAGAGTAAAATCAAGAAAAGAGTAGCAGCAGAAAATGTGTAGTGTGTGGTGAATGTGTTTTGGTTTGGGGTCATTGTAGTGTGTGTGTCTATACATATACTGTATAGTCTAGTGTTTTACCCGATACAATGCTATTTCACAGTAAACAAATTGACAACAGACTTCCAGCATGCATATAGGAAAGGGTGATAAACAATCATGGTACTTAAACAAATTACTGTTGATTGGTTGAAAGAAATCTATGATAAAATGATTGTGGGAGCTGTCTTGTTTGACATTATCAATCATGGTCTGCTGCTGGAAAAACGTATGTGTTATGGCTTTACACCCCCTGCTATAATGTGGATAAACAGTTACTTGTCTAACAGAACACAGAGGGTGTTGTTTAATAGAATCCTCTCAAACATAATCCAGGTAGAAGCAGGATTTCCCCAGGGTAGCTGTTTAGGCCCCTTGCTTTTTTCAATCTTTACGAACAACCTGCCACTGGCTTTGAGTAAGGCCAGTGTGTCTATGTATGAGGATGACTCAACACTATATACGTCAGCTACTACAGCGACAAATGACTGCAACACTTAACAAAGAGCTGCAGTTAGTTTCGAAATGGGTAAGGAAGGAATAAGTTAGCCCTAAATGTTTATAAAGGCATTGTATTGGGGACAAATAATTTACTAAACCCTAAACCTCAACTACATATCGTAATGAATAATGTGGAAATTGAGGAAGTTCAGGTAACTAAACTGCTTGGAGTAACCCTGTATTGTAAACTGTCATGGTCAAAACATATTAATACAACAGTAGCTAAGATGGGGAGAAGTCTGTCCATAATAAGGTGCTGCTCTGCATTCTAAACAACACTATCAACAAGGAAGGTCCTACTGTCTCTGGTTTTGTCACACCTGGACTAGTGTTCAGTCGTGTGATCAGGTGCCATAAAGAGGGACTTGGGAAAATTGTAGATGGCTTGGAACAGAGCAACACGGCTGGCCCTTAAAAGTACACAGTTAACATTAATTACATGCATGTCAATCTCTCATTTATTATTATTATTTTTCACCGTTATTTATCCAGGTAGGCAAGTTGAGAACATGTTCTCATTTACAACTGCGACCTGACCAAGATAAAGCAAAGCAGTTCGACACACAACGACAGAGTTACACATGGAGTAAAACAAACATACAGTCAATAATACAGTATAAACACGTCTATATACGATGTGAGCAAATGAGGTGAGATAAGGGAGGTAAAGGCAAAAGGCCATGGTGGCAAAGTAAATACAATATAGCAAGTAAAACACTGGAATGGTAGATTTGCAGTGGAAGAATGTGCAAAGTAGAAATAAAAATAATGGGGTGCAAAGGAGCAAAATAAATAAAATACAGTAGGGAAAGAGGTAGGGGTTTGGGCTAAATTATAGGTGGGCTATGTACAGGTGCAGTAATCTGTGAGCTGCTCTGACAGTTGGTGCTTAAAGCTAGTGAGGGAGATAAGTGTTTCCAGTTTCAGAGATTTTTGTAGTTCGTTCCAGTCATTGGCAGCAGAGAACTGGAAGGAGAGGCGGCCAAAGAAAGAATTGGTTTTGGGGGTGACTAGAGAGATATACCTGCTGGAGCGTGTGCTACAGGTGGGAGATGCTATGGTGACCAGTGAGCTGAGATAAGGGGGGACTTTACCTAGCAGGGTCTTGTAGATGACATGGAGCCAGTGGGTTTGGCGACGAGTATGAAGCGAGGGCCAGCCAACGAGAGTGTACAGGTCGCAATGGTGGGTAGTATATGGGGCTTTGGTGACAAAACGGATTGCACTGTGATAGACTGCATCCAATTTGTTGAGTAGGGTATTGGAGGCTATTTTGTAAATGACATCGCCGAAGTCGAGGATTGGTAGGATGGTCAGTTTTACAAGGGTATGTTTGGCAGCATGAGTGAAGGATGCTTTGTTGCGAAATAGGAAGCCAATTCTAGATTTAACTTTGGATTGGAGATGTTTGATGTGGGTCTGGACCAGACACCTACGTATTTGTAATTGTCCACGTATTCTAAATCAGAGCCGTCCAGAGTAGTGATGGTGGACAGTCGGACATGTGCAGGCAGCGATCGGTTGAAGAGCATGCATTTAGTTTTACATGTATTTTAAGAGCAATTGGAGGCCACGGAAGGAGAGTTGTATGGCATTGAAGCTTGCCTGGAGGGTTGTGTCCAAATAAGGGCCAGTAGTATACAGAATGGCGTCGTCTGCGTAGAGGTGGATCAGAGACTCACCAGCAGCAAGAGCGACATCATTGATGTATACAGAGAAGAGTCGGTCCAAGATTTGAACCCTGTGGCACCCCCATAGACTGCCAGAGGTCCGGACAGCAGACCCTCCGATTTGACACACTGAACTCTGTCTGAGAAGTAGTTGGTGAACCAGGTGAGGTGAGAAACCAAGACTGTTGAGTCTGCCGATAAGAATGTGGTGATTGACAGAGTCGAAAGCCTTCGCCAGATCAATGAATACGGCTGTACAGTAATGTTTCTTATCGATGGCGGTTAAGATAACATTTAGGACCTTGAGCGTGGCTGAGGTGCACCCATGACCAGCTCTGAAACCAGATTGCATAGCAGAGAGGGTATGGTGAGATTCGAAATGGTCGGTAATCTGTTTGTTGACTTGGCTTTCGAAGAGCTTAGAAAAGCAGAGTAGGATAGATATAGGTCTGTAGCAGTTTGGGTCAAGAGTGCCACCCCCCTTTGAAGAGGGGGATGACTGCAGCTGCTTTCCAATCTTTGGGAATCTCAGACGATACGAAAGAGGTTGAACAAGCTAGTAATAGGGGTGGCAACAATTTCAGCAGATAATTGTAGAAAGAAAGGGTCCAGATTGTCTAGCCCGGCTGATTTGTAGGGGTCCAGATTTTGCAGCTCATTCAGAACATCAGCTGACTAGTTTTGGGAGAAGGAGAAGTGGGGAAGGCTTGGGCAAGTTGCTGTGGGGGGTGCAGTGCTGTTGACCGGGGTAGGGGTAGCCAGGTGGAAAGCATGGCCAGCTGTAGAAAAATGCTTATTGAAATTCTCAATTATAGTGGATTTATCAGTGGTGACAGTGTTTCCTATCTTCAGTGGAGTGGGCAGCTGGGAGGAGGTGTTCTTATTCTCCATGGACTTTACAGTGACCCAGAACTTTTTTGAGTTAGTGTTGCAGGAAGCAAATTTCTGCTTGAAAAAGCTAGCCTTGGCTTTTCTAACTGCCTGTGTATAATGGTTTCTAGCTTCCCTGAATAGCTGCATATCACGGGGGCTGTTCGATGCTAATGCAGAACGCCATAGGATGTTTTTGTGTTGGTTAAGGGCAGTCAGGTCTGGGGAGAAACAAGGGCTATATCTCTTCCTGGTTCTACATTTCTTGAATGGGGCATGCTTGTTTAAGATGGTTAGGAAGGCATTTAAAAACAATAACCAGGCATCCTCTACTGACGGGATGAGATCAATATCCGATACCCCGGCCAGGTCGATTAGAAAGGCCTGCTCGCTGAAGTGTTTCAGGGAGCATTTGACAGTGATTAGTGGAGGTCGTTTGACCGCTGACCCATTACAGATGCAGGCAATGAGGCAGTGATCGCTGAGATCTTGGTTGAAGACAGCAGAGGTGTATTTAGAGGGCAAGTTGGTTAGAATGATATCTATGAGGGTGCCCGTGTTTACGGATTTGGGGAGGTACCTGGTTGGTTGAATGATAATTTGTGTGAGATTGAGGGCATCAAGCTTAGATTGTCGTATTGCTGGGGTGTTAAGCATATTCCAGTTTAGGTCGCCTAGCAGCAAGAGCTCTGAAGATAGATGGGGGGGGGGAATCAGTTCACATATGGTGTCCAGAGCACAGCTGGGGGCAGAGGGTGGTCTATAGCAGGCGGCAACGTTGAGACATGTTTTTAGAGGTGGATTTTTAAAAGTAGAAGTTCAAATTGTTTGGGTACAGACCTGGATAGTATGCTTGCAGAGTTCTATCCATCTTTGCAGTAGATTGTAACACCGCCACCTTTGGGAGTTCTATCTTGTCTGAAAATGTTGTAGTTAGGGATGAACATTTCAGAATTTTTGGTGGTCTTCCTAAGCCAGGATTCAGACACAGCTAGAACATCTGGGTTGGCAGAGTGTGCTAAAGCAGTGAATAAAACAAACTTAGGGAGGAGGCTTCTAATGTTAACATGCATGAAACCAAGGCTATTACGGTTACAGAAGTCATCAAAAGAGCACCTGGGGAATAGGAGTGGAGCTAGGCACTGCAGGGCCTGGATTTACCTCTACATCACCAGAGGAAAAGAGGAGTAGGATAAGGGTACGGCTAAAAGCAATGAGAATTGGTCGTCTGGAACAGAGAGTAAAAGGAGGTTTCTGGGGGCGATAAAATAGCTTCAAAGTACAATGTACAATCAGGTATGGTAGGATGTGAATACAGTGGAGGTAAACCTAGGTTTTGAGTGATGAGAGAGAGTCTCTAGAAACATCATTGAAACCAGGAGATGTCATCACATGTGTGGGTGGTGGAACTAATAGGTTGGATAAGGTATAGTGAGCAGGACTAGAGGCGCTACAGTGAAATAAGACAATAAACACTAACCAGAACAACAATGGACAAGGCATATTGACATTAAGGAGAGGCATGCTTAGTCGAGTGATCAAAAGGGTCCAGTGAGTAGTGAGGTTGGTTGGGGTCACGGCGATTCAGACAGCTAGCCGGGCCATCGGTAGCAAGCTAGCATAGGATGGAGGTCTGTTTTTTGCCACCTCGTGCTTTTCCGTCGGTTGGATTAGTGGGTTCCATGTGGTAGAGGGGATCAATCCAATTCGCAAAAAAAAAAAGATGCAGTGGGGCAAAAAAGTATTTAGTCAGCCACCAATTGCAAGTTCTCCCACTTAAAAAGATGAGAGGCCTGTAATTTTCATCATAGGAACACTTCAACTATGACAGACAAAATGAGAAAAAATAATCAACCCCATCAACCCCATAATTTTCTATGGGGTTGAGATCTGGAGACTGGCATCCCTGCCACCAACACGCACCCACTAGAGAGCTTTTTGGTTTTCTCTTCATCTTCATTTCACCAGGACTCCTCCTTGTGTCCTGTGTCTATGCCTGCGGCATTTTGGTAACCCATGGAACAAAGGAATGGGATCTGGTATGAACAACTGTGTTGAAGTCATATTTGAAGTTGAAATCCAGTTTAATAACTGTCGAACTGAAGCCCTGAAGTGCTTGGTGGTCATATGTGATAATAGTATGAACTTTCTGTACAAAAAAGTAAAGAAACACTATAAGTCACTAAATAGCAAAGTTTGGTTGGTAAGATCGGCTCCATTTGGCTCCATTCTCTCCGTCGGCTCCGTTCTTGTGTATTTTATTCCTTTTGTGTTACTGTTTTCTTTTTATTATTATTTTCGGTAAAGATTTATTTTAAGGGGTAATTATTACAGTGTAATTACACTCTAGCAAGTATTGTAATTAATTGTAAAAGTCATAGTTACACTGTATTAACACCATGTATCTAACTGGTGGTAATTAAAGCCTGTAATTACAGAGGTGTAATAGCAAATGTGTTTTGCCATGCTTGTTACAAATGGGCAAGTTTCCACTACATTCACCAATTTAGTGTTTAGTTTCTTCCCAGCTGCATTCAATTTAGTAAAAACTATCTCAAGATTGTAATCTCTTGTGGACAGATGCACTAGGTGTCCAAGATTACAAAGGTTGAAAGCTCAATGGGCTCTAATTACCTTCCCGTGAATGTGCATTCTTCACAATCTCCTCTCAATGTTGTTGTATCGGAATGTTTTACATTTGTAACAAGAATAGTAAAAAACATTCAATGTTACACCTCTGTAATTACATAATATAATTACCACCAGTTACATGTTGTTATTATAGTGTAACTGTTAATTATTACAATTAATTACAAAACTTGTTATGGTGCCGACAGAGAGGGCTGCCTTGCTTCTAGATCTTAAGAAACTTTGCAGTATTTACTTTTTTATTCATTAGTTCTTACATTATTAGCCCAGAAATTTTTAGCAAGCATTTCGCTACACCCGCAATAACATCTGCTAAACACGTGTATGTGACCAATAAAATTGGATTTGATTTGATACAGGAATTCCAGCTGGCTCATTTGCTGCTCAGGCCAGATGGAGAAAACCTCAACAAAGGCCACCAGAGGGAACTCTATCTCTATTCAGTGCTGGAAAAAGTACTCAACTGTCATACTTCAGTAAAAGTAAAGGTACCTTAATAGAAAATGTCTCAAGTAAAAGTGAAAGTCACCCAGTAAAATATTACTTGAGTAAAAGTATTTGGTTTGAATATAGTTAAGTATCAAAAGTAAATGGAATTGCGAAAATGTACTTCAATATCAAAAGTCATTTCAAATTCCTTATCTTTAGCAAACCAGACGGCACAATTTGCTTTTCTTTTTTTAATGACGGATAGCCAGGGGCACACTCCAACACTCAGACGTCATTTACAAACAAAGCATTTGTGTTTAATGAGTCAGCCAGATCAGAGGCAGTAGGGATGACCAGGGATGTTCTCTGTTTAGTGAGTCTGCCAGATCAGAGGCAGAGGGGATGACCAGGGATGTTCTCTGTTTAATGAGTCAGCCAGATCAGAGGCAGTAGGGATGACCAGGGATGTTCTCTGTTTAATGAGTCAGCCAGATCAGAGGCAGTGGGGATGACCAGGGATGTTCTCTGTTTAGTGAGTCTGCCAGATCAGAGGCAGAGGGGATGACCAGGGATGTTCTCTGTTTAGTGAGTCTGCCAGATCAGAGGCCGTAGGGATGACCAGGGATGTTCTATTGATGTGTGAATTGGACCATTTTCCTTTCATAATGTAACAAGTACTTTTCGGTGTCAGGGAAAATGTATTGAGTAAAAAGTACATTATTTTCTTTAGGAATTTTGTGAAGTAAAAGTTGTCTAAAATTTAAACAGTTAAGTAAGGTACAGATACCCCCCAAAACTACTTAAGTAGTACTTTAAAGTATTTTTTACTTAAGTACTTTACACCATTGTCTCTCATCAATCCAGAGAGGCTGTATCCTCTGTGTTAATCTACAAAGCACTCATGCAGAAAGATCCTATGTATCTACCATCACTAATCCAATTTAGACTTACAAATGAAGAAACCCAGTCTCAGGCTTGGATAACACTGGAGGCCCCTTCGGTCTCCACAGAGTTGGGTAAAGCTGCTTTTAGTTTTTTGGGGCCCTTTTTTTGGAACAACTTCAAGAGCTCTCTGAAATGAGATGTTTTGGTCCCCCATGGTCAATACAGAGTGATGATCAGAGACTACTATGTTGATAAATGTGTTTTTCTTAATAAGTAATATTGTATATTGTATGTGTTTGATGTATTTATGCACGTCTCACCTATAAAAGAAACTCAAGTCTCAGTATGACTTCCCTGTCAAAATATAAGTAAAAAAAACAAAAAACTACTATCACACAGACCAGGGGGTGAGGTGAACATAGACTGTATTGACAGTTATTATTATATTGGTTTCTGAAGGGGGAAATTAGGTTTTGCGGTCAATAGTGTGTGTTTGTAATCTATTACTCCCCAAACCTGTGTGTGTGTCAGAGGAGGCTGGTGGGAGGAGCAATAGGACAGGCTCATTGTAATGGGTGGAATGGAAAAAAATGTAACAAACACTTGGCTTCCATATGTTTGAGGTGTTTGATACAACTCCACGTATTCCATTCCAGCCATTACATTGAGTCCATCCTTCTTTAGCTCCTTTCACCAGCCTCCCCTGCTGTGTGTGTGTGACCGAGCTTAATGAAGTCAGTGTGAGGAGGTAACCTCCTCCTCATACTCAGGAGGGGGCATGTTGGTGGGTGGAAGTGTCTCAGAAACAGGGGGTGCAACTGTCCCCACCTTGATCTGCTCTCATAGAGAGGAGAACATAAGTATATCAACTCAGCAAAAAAAGAAAAGTCTTCTTACTGTCAACTGTGTTTATTTTTAGCAGACTTAACACGTGCAAATATTTGTATGAACATAAGATTCAACAACTGAGACAAACAACTGAACAAGTTCCACAGATATGACTAACAGAAATGGAAAAACAGTCAGTTTCTGGTGTGGCCACCAGCTGCATTAAGTACTGCAGTGCATCTCCTCCTCATGGACTGCACCAGATATGCCAGTTCTCGCTGTGAGATGTTACCCCACTTTTCCACCAAGGCACCTGCAAGTTCCCGCACATTTATGGGAGGAATGGCCCTAGCCCTCACCCTCCGATTCAACAGTTCCCAGACGTGCTAAATCTGATTGAGATCCGGGCACTTCGCTGGCCATGGCAGAACACTGATATTCCTGTCTTGCAGGATATCACGCACAGAACGAGCAGTATGGCTGGTAGCATTGTCATGCTGGCGGGTCATGTCAGGATGTGCCTGCAGGAAGGGTACCACATGAGGGAGGAGGAATACCTGTAAAGTACAGAGTTGAGATTGCCTGCATTGACAACAAGCTCAGTCCGATGATGATGTAACACACCACCACAGACCATGACGAACCCTCCACCTTCAAATCGATCCTGCGCCAGAGTACAGGCCTCGGTGTAACGCTCATTCCTTCGATGATAAACGCGAATCCGACCATCACCCCTGGTGAGACAAAACCGCGACTCGTCGGTGAAGAGCACTTTATTTTCCTGTCCTGTCTGGTTCAGCGACGGTGGGTTTGTGCCCATAGGCAACATTGTTGCTGTTGATGTCTGGTGAGGACCTGCCTTACAACAGACCTACAAGACCTCAGTCCAGCCTCCCTCAGCCTCCCTCAGCCTATTGCGGACAGTCTGAGCACTGATGGAGGGATTGTACGTTCCTGGAATAACTCGGGCAGTTGTTGTTGCCATTCTGTACCTGTCCCGCAAGTGTGATGTTTGGATGTACCGATCCTGTGCAAGTGTTGTTGCACGTGGTCTGCCACTGCGAGGATGATTAGCTGTCCGTCATGTCTCCCTGTAGCACTGGCTTAGGTGTCTCACAGTATGGACATTGCAATGTATTGCCCTGGCCACATCTACAGTCCTCATGCCTCCTTGGAGCATGCCTTATGCACATTCTCGCAGATGAGCAGTGACCCTGGGCATCTTTCTTTTGGTGTTTTTTTATAGAGTCAGTAGAAATGCCTCTTTAGAGTCCTAATTTTTCATAACTGTGGCGTTAATTGCCTACAGTCTGTAAACTGTTAGTGTCTTAATGACCGTTCCACAGGTGCATGTTCAGTAATTGTTCATGGCTCATTGAACAAGCATTGGAAACTGTTTAAACCCTTTACAATGAAGATTTGTGAAGTAATTTGGATTTTTATGAATTATCTTTGAATGACAGGGTCCTGAAAAAGGGACACTTTTTTTGTATTGGGGGATGGGGTGGGGGGGTGTATATCAGCTTTAATATAGCAGATATATTGTAAGCTCTATCAATGTAATTGTTTGCATAATTTCTAATGGCACTTATTATTATTTATACTTTTTTATGATTTATCAATTCATCGCTCTCCTCCTCTCTGCCATTTTCCCTCTCCTTTCCCTTCTCCCAGTCCTATCATTACTTCCCTTGTCACAATCGTCGTAATGAGCAGAGGGAGTGATTGATTGCAGTTCCACATCTTTATTACGGTGAAACTTTAAACAAAAACAATAAACCAATAACAACACATGAAAGTAGTGGTGCACATGCACAAACACAAAACAATATCCCACAAACACGGGTGGGAAAAATGGCTACCTAAATATGATCCCCAATTAGAGGCAACGATTACCAGCTGCCTCTAATTGGGAACCATACAAAACACCAACATATACATATTGAGCTAGAACACACCCTAGTCACGCCCTGACCTACTACACCATAGAGAACCAAGGGCTCTTTTTTGCAGTGGTAGAAAAAGCACCCGTTTGTCATACTTGAGAAAGTAAAAATACTTTCATAGAAAATTACTATTTAGTATTTGATATACTTAAGTAGAAAAAGTAAATGTAATTACTAAAATATACTTAAGTATCGAAAGTAAAATAATAAATAATTTCAAATGATTTATATTTTAAGCAAACCAGATGGCAAAATGTTCTTCTTTTTATTTTATTTACGGATAGCCAAGGGCACGCTCCAACACTCAGACATCACTTAAAAATGAAGCATCTGCGTTAGTGAGTCCCCCAGATTAGAGGCAGTAGGGATGACCAGCAATGTTCTCTTGATTAGTGCGTGCAGTGGACCATTTTCCTGTCCAACTAAGCATTCAAAATTTAAGTCATTTTGGTTGTCAGGGAGTAAAAAGTACATTTTATTTTAGAAATTGTCACGCCCTGACCATAGAGAGGTTTTTATTCTCTATGTTGGTTAGGTCGTGGTGTGACTAGGGTGGGACATCTAGGTGATTATATTTCTATATTGGCCTGGTATGGTTCCCAATCAGAGGAAGCTGTTTATCGTTATCTCTGATTGGGGATCATATTTAGGCAGCCATTTTCTCTTTGTGCTTTGTGGGATCTTGACTGTGTATAGTTTCCTGTGAGCACTATAGCAGCTTCACGTTTCGTTTTGCATTTATTGTTTTCTTTGAGTTTCACTTCAAAATAAAGAGGATGGAACCATACCATGCTCCATCTTGGTCCACTCATTGTAATGATTGTGACAAAAATATAGTGGGTTAAAGCGAAAGTTGTCAAAGATCAATTGCAAAGCAAATAACATATACCCCAAATAACTACTTAAGTAAAAATATGTTTAAACACTTAAGTACTTTACACCACTGCATTTTAGTAATTTAGCAGACGCTCAGTCAATATCCAGTGTTGATTGGTTTCCCCAAATGTACGTTTTTCCCTAGTGGGGTTGAGACCTCTCGTTGTTTGGACTTGAACCCAATGGAAATCCTGTGGCTGAATTGAAGAGGGCAGTCCATAAGGGCAGATGAAGGATATCAAGGATCTGGAAAGACTCTGTACGGAGGAATGGTCTAAGATCCCTTCCAGTGTGTTCTCCAATCTCATAAAACATTTTAGAAAAAGGCTCAGTGTAATTATCACTCCCATTTTCTTCACCTCTTTGTCTAGGTCTTCATAGTCATAGTTTTCTCCATTGAGCTCCAGGTTCTCCCGGTCTGTTTCTCCATTCAGCTCAAAGTCTTCCAGGTCATAGGTCTGTTTGTCAGGCTCCCGTACCCCCTGAGAGGCACACACACTGACGCAGGGACTAAGGAGCACCGTGCCACAACCACACACAGCAGTGGCATCCTCAGGCTACACACAGAACTACCTATGTGTGTTAACCCTCCTGTTGTGTTCATTTTCTGTTAATTCTGTGTTCCCGGTACAAAATGACTGCCCCATTATAGATGATTTATAAATCCATAATAATACATATATTATCACCTACTGTTGTGTTAGATATTTGTATCAACTTAAGTTCTTGTAAACATTGCAAGTTCTGAACTTCTATTTGCTTTTTATGGCCTGTAGGCCTCATTGACCTGAGCTCATACAACTTGTTTTGAGAAAAAGGAGCATAATATATGGATTATTTTGAATATAAAATACTCAGATTATATATATTGTGCTATTTATCACAGACTACTTTGTGTTAAAGTTGAACAAGAACTCTCTCCTCACCAGTGTCATGGGCATGTGCCTGAACTCAATTTTATACACAAGTCTCACCCATTAATTTCTAATAACCGGTTATTTTTGACCGGGAACACCACGGGTGTACAAAAGTTAAACAAAACACCGAACATTTTATGAAAATCATCAAAATGTATTTTGTGTGTTCTGATGCGCTGTGTGGACAAAGCCATGGAACCTTATGACAATCAGATTAAATTAACTACATTTTTCAGAGAGAGAGAACTTGTAAATTGGTCCAATTCGACTGGAACACAGCAGGAGCGTTAACGGTTATACACTGAGTGTACAAAACATTAGGAACACCTTCCTAATATTGCCTTACACCCCCTTTTGCCCTCAACAGCCTTAATTTGTTGTGGACTCTACAAGGTGTCGAAAGCGTTCCACAGAGATGCTTGCCGATGTTGACTCTAATGCTTCGCACAGTTGTGTCAAGTTGGCTGGATGTCCTTTGGGTGGTGGACCATTCTTGATACACACATGAAACTGTTGAGCATGAAAAACCCAGCAGCGTTTCAGTTCTTGACACAAACTGGTTTGCCTGGCACCTACAACTATATCCCTTTCACAGGCACTTAAATATTTTGTCTTGCCCATTCACCCTCTGAATGGCACACATACACAATCCATGTCTCAATTGTCTCAAGGCTTGAAAATCAAATCAAATCAAATTTATTTACATAGCCCTTCGTACATCAGCTGATATCTCAAAGTGCTGTACAGAAACCCAGCCTTAAATCCCAAACAGCAAGCAATGCAGGTGTAGAAACACGGTGGCTAGGAAAAACTCCCTAGAAAGGCCAAAACCTAGGAAGAAACCTAGAGAGGAACCAGGCTATGTGGGTTGGCCAGTTGTCTTCTGGCTGGGCCGGGTGGAGATTATAACATGGCCAAGATGTTCAAATGTTCATAAATGACCAGCATGGTCCAATAATAATAAATAAATAAAAATTGTTCTTTAACCTGTATGCTCCCCTTCATCTACACTGATTGATGTGGATTTAACAGGTGACATCAATAAGGGATCATGGCTTTCATCTGCATTCACCTGGTCAGACTGTATCATGGACAGAGCAGGTGGTCCTAATGTTTTGTACATCCCTGAAGATAGTCCGTTGTGATAAAGATAATAATTTAGGAGTAATAATGAGTTCTATATGGTCCTACTCAGTCATGGTGACTGGTAGTAAACCCACATCTTTATGGTCATTGCTCTATATTTTACAGGTTTTTAACGGGGTTGTTAGTCCAATGTTTGCCTGCTTCTGGGGTCCTCCTCTTTCTCTCTCCTTGTCCCCTGGCCTGTCTAGGTCTAGTACAGCTGGAGATACACACACACACACACACACACACACACACACACACCTCCGGATGTCCACCGTCTCAGACACAACTACCCTGTGGGGATATTTACCATGCTGGATATTTTTTGTTATATCCAGTGTTTTTTGGTAACAACTCCAAATGTGTGTGCTTGCCATGTGTGACTGTGTAGTTTTTTTTTGTTTAAATTGCCCCTCAGATAAGACGTAAGGTTCCCAAGGGGTCACATCTAGGATCATTGTTGCTTTGGAACCAAAGGAGCATTGTTGAGTTGTTGGTAAGAATGCAGATGGAATGTTGTCTCTGAAAGCTGACATGAGTATGTGAATCTGGTTCTGGGTTTTTATTTAATTTAACTTGGCAAATCAGTTAAGAACAAATTCTCATTTACAATGACGGCATACCCACCCCTAACCCGAACGAAACTGGGCCAATTGTGCGCCACCCAATGGGTCTCCTGATCACGGCCAGTTGTGACACAGCCTGGGAACGAACCAGGGTCTGTAATGACACCTCTAGCCTTAAACCACTGCGCCACTCGGGTTGGCCTGGTGCCGATATAACTTAACACAAGTCACACAAAACAGGATTCGTAGCTAACTTTACAATAATTCACCGTGGGGATTGTACTTGACCATAATAAACTAATTTTAGAGGCCAAAACAGCCATCTAGATTAGTTTTGTTAGGTTGTTCTGGTGATTGTAATTTACATAGGCTTTCTAGGGCAGACCAGGGCTTTTGGTACTGCTAGGTTGCTACGAGGTAGCTGACCAGGAGCTTGTGACTTTGCGCTAAGACTGGACACTGGGGCCTAGGCAGAACAAACAAGGAGGTGGGCAGAGCCAAACACAAGCTAACCAGATCCTTTTGGCACATTCTAGCATGTATTTTTATATTTCCGTTAGGGAACACCTTGTCTGTGAAGTACGTGTGTGCAATAACTAAATTCATCATTGTGCTCCTGGTAAACAATGCCATTTTTACAACTTCGGCAAAGGGTCACATCCACAAAACTTAGTGCACCCTGTTAATAACAGATTCTAGTTTTGGAACAGGAAACTGTATTGAGATTTGGCTTTTCTTCAAAGTGAAAATCAGCAGAATCTCATCCCAGTTCCAACTCGCTCCTTGCTCTCCCACTGCCCACCACTGGGCTTTCTCTCCTCGCCATATTTTAACTTGATGCTTCTAATGTATACACCCGGTGAAATGTCTGGCTCCTTGTTCTATCTGTGAAGTAGCTAGCTAGCTAGCCATCGTTGGGTTGACAAAATGCCAACATCAACTATCTAGCTAGCTAAGTTACTAACTAGAAAAATCATAATATAGCTATCATTGTTCCTGTAGACTGCACATCTTCCTTTTTTCACAGCTTTCAACAAATCATATTGTGATTTTGTTGTAAAATTATATTTGCTTTTATTTAGCAACATTTTATTTAGCCCAACATTTTTTGGGGGGAGGGGAGTTGTTAATAATGTATATTTTTTACATCTGGACGTGGTTCAATTTGTAGAACTCTGCAGTTTATTTAATTTCTCTGAAACTCTCAACTCTCTGTGGTATTAAGCACATTCATAACTGTTTTTATAACACCAAATGAATGCAACTTCACTTAAGGTGTGTCTGCGCACTCTGCAACGGCATATGATATGTTTATGATGCCCATCATTCCATTCACTGTAATAATGTGACACAAGTTCGGGAAATTACATAACGCTCTGTTAAAAAAACTTGTATGTAGACACTTATGTAACATGTAATAACATATGACATAAGTTGTCATGCGGACTGTGTAATAGCAGTTATTAACAGTTGACATTAAAGCATATGAACAGCAGGATGAACAGTCATCTATAAAACCCATTACAACTAGTTTTAGAACATCTTATGCCGTTACTCATAATGATTTAAACATTCTTATGACAGCTTATGACAAATGTTGTAATGTGTTATATAGCTGTTATAAAGGCTTTATGGATGCATGAATAAGGACACCTACAATAATCTGTTACCACATTTTTTTTTTTACCTCCTGGATAAAAAAAATTGGATTATCACAGCCGGTAAGTCGTAGTCCCTCTGATGTAAAAAATCGTATTTTTGTCCCATTTTTCCCACTAAATGTACCATCTACCCCAAATTTGTTCCAGTGGGTCAGAACGTAACACTGTACAACCTCATTGCGGTTTCAAACATATTATGGTATGTGACCCCAACGGTTAGGGTAAGGGGAGGGTTATGGTTAGACTGCAACACCTGAAACTCCTCATAAACTTGACCCAGGTCACCAGCCTAACCCTGGCTCCAGACAGGTGAAACCATTGTCCCCCCAGTGCAACATTTCTCTTTAATTTCATTCTCTTTGAGAAAACCGATGGATGACATTGGATGAGTAGTGGATGGTGGGGCATGAGGTTATCCCCTCTCTTTCAGTATAATGCACTTTAAGCTGTCCTGTGGTCACTGGTCAAAGGTCAGTGCTGAAAGGTCACTGGTCAAAGGTCACTGGTCAAAGGGGTTGGCATCTATCCCAAGTCGTTTTATCTATATCAGATAATATGCAGTGCGATTTATTTCTACATTCAGTCAAAGGGATCTCCCAACATTTTACTTTTTAATGAATCAACTTCACTTTGTTTTCAATCCACCACATTTAGTTTTATGTTTCAGTTTCTGCTTCAACTGCTGAAAGGAAACAATGTCGCAACACATTTTAGTTATTCTTTGCTTTACATATGTTTGGCTGCTGTCATTTGCAATTCACTACCTCTGCAGTCCCACATAATCCCACTAATTTCCCAAGTTACCATACAATTATTTAGGAATCCAGTACTCATCTGTCACATTGGTTGATTGAGAATATTCCAGATATTTCTTCCAGGTATATCTGGCAGTCTTGAGTTCAAACAGACAGACACAGAGAGAGAGAGTGTGTGTGTGGCTAGATTAGCCAAATACTTATCTCAGCACCCTAGCAGCAAAGCACAGTGAAAACAACAGAATAAGTGGGCCAATATGGCATTATGAGGAGAGGGAAATTGAGAGAGACTATGTAAAGTCATACACTGACTCATCAAATGTCCTGTTACTGAAATTAACCATTATATCAAATACTATTACAGCGTATTTGGAAAGTCACATTCTCTCTGTTTACATCATATCTTCTTTCTATGTGAATGTTCTAATGGTGTCCAGCCTTGAATTGATCATTTTTGTACGTTTTTCCATGCAAGCTGTTATTGTTCCTTCCAGACTGTTTACTTTTCTTTTTATAGTATGTTATTGTCTTCTGCCTTTGATGTGATCCCTAAAAAAACGTTTTCAGAAAAAATACTGTTAAGTGCCTAAATACAGTAGATCTGTCTACAGGCCAGGGCAGACTGCTGTCTGGAGACCATAAACCTCAGGCCAAAGCTCCAGACTTGACCTCTACATGCGCACAATCTCTTTCTGTATCTCCCTCTCTCTCTCTCGCTCTCTTCACCCCATGTACCAATTAAGCTCTGTTATCCCCGTTCACACATGTTTTTTTGTGTTTTTTTTACGAGCGGCCACAGGCCAACACGAGGCATAAACAGAGGGAGGAATGAAGGGAAAGTAGAGGAGAGAGGTGAAGGAAAGGAGTAAGGGACATTGTTTAATAATGCTTGTGCCTTTTTGTGTTTTATATACTGGGTTGCTTCGAGCCCTGAATGCTGATTGGCTGACAGTCGTGGTATATCAGAAGGTATACCATGGGTATGACAAAGCAGTTACGTTTACTGGTCTAATTACATTGGTAAACAGTTTAAAATAGCAATAAGGCACCTCGGGGATTTGTGATACTTGGCCAATATACCATGGCTAAGGGCTGTAGCCAGGCACTCTGCATTGCGTCAAGCATAAGAATATGCATCTAAGTTGAATGTTTCCATTGTATTTTCAACTCTACCGGTGGTTTTGCCGGAAGAATTGTTGTGTTAAATAGCAAAATGTTCCTACTCAGGCATTGGCACATGCACTCCATCCAACAGCTCCAGGCTAGCCTACATGATGAGCCTATTATGGATTATGATGATTTTTATTTGTCAAATGGGAGCCAAGCATCGATCATCATGTCACCAGAATAAGACCCTCATTATTTATTGTAAAGGAGCATCAAGCTCATCACCGTGCATTTTCACCACTCTGTGAAGTTCATCCATAACTTCATCTGTAGCCTAATAAACTGCATGCTTTCAAGAGTCATGGAGGGAGGAACACAAAACATATACAATCCAAGTTTACTTTGATATCATTATTATTTTATCAATACTTGCACCCAAAGGTGTTTCCACTTACCCTGGTTGACACGACCCAAGTGACTCACAGCGCAGGGAGAGCTGTGACCACACTGGCCTGGAAAAGAGGCCGTTGATACAATATTTGCTCAGAAATTGTGCGACGTGTTGATTGGTTTCCCCAAATGTACGTTTTTCCCTAGTGGGGTTGAGGCCTCTTGTTGTTTGGACTTGAACCCAATTGAAAACCTGTGGCTTGAATTGAAGAGGGCAGTCCATAAGCGCAGATGAAGGATATCAAGGATCTGGAAATATTCTGTATAGAGGAATGGTCTAAGATTCCTTCCAGTGTGTTCTCCAATCCCATAAAACATTTTAGAAAAAGGCTGTGTCATTATCCTAGCAAGGGTAGGGTGCTGGAGTACTGAAAACAGGGTTGGAAATAATTAAACAAAATGTTTTTACTCTGAGAAATTGTATTAGTATAAAATAATAAATAAATAGCTCCGTATTTATTATTTATTTGATGCAGTCTTTTTAGCTCATCTTTGTCAAGGGTGCCAATATTTACAGACCTGACTGTCAGTTTACAGTGCCTTCAGAAAGTATTCACACCCCTTGACTTTTTCACATTTGTTGTTAGTCTGAATTCAAAATGGATTAAATATACTTTCTCTCCCATCTACACACAATAACCCATAATGACAAAGTGAAAACATGTTTTTAGAAATACTAGCACATTTATTGAAAATGAAATACAGAAATATTTAAAATACAAAAGTAGTCACACCCCTGAGTCAATACTTTGTAGAAGCACCTTTGGCAGTGATTACAGTTGTGCATCTTTCTGAGTAAATCTCTAAGAGCTTTCTACACCTGGATTGTGCAAAATATGCCCATTATTATTTTCAAAATTCTTCAAGCTCTGTCAAATTGTTAATCATAGCTAGATTTATAGATGTATGTCTGTAACGGCCACTTAAGAACATTCACTGTCTTCTTGGTAAGCAACTCCAGTGTAGATTTGGCCTTGTGTTTTAGGTTATTGTCCTACTGAAAGGTGAATTCATCTCCCAGTGCCAGGTGGAAAGCAGACCGAACCAGGTTTTCTTCTAGGGTTTTGCCTGTTCTTTTTTTATCCTGAAACTCTCCAGTTCTTAACGATTACAAGCATACCCATAACATGATGCAGCCACCACTATGCTTGCAAATATGGAGAGTAGAACTCAGTAATGTGTTGTATTGGATTTGCCACAAGCATAACACTTTGCTGTATTACTTCAGTGCCTTGTTGCAAACAGGTTGCATGTCTTGGGTCAGTTGGTGCTCCTCTCTGGAGACTCTGCCTTCAGCCTCTAACACTTCCAAGAGCCGAAGAGGAACTCTGGGAATCTGAACTGTCACTTGATGTGATTTATTCCCTGCCTCAAACACATGGATGTATTTAAAGGGCTGTGGGATGACCGAGAACATGTGGGAACACACATGAGAAAAACGGTCCAGACTTTTTTCCCTCCGTAATTCAATGAATTCCCCCTCGCTGGTTGAGATGTGTAATGTAGCTTTCGTGTAACGTGATATACAGAACAGCTAGGCTATCGCTAGCACCCGTGGCTAAACTGCCTCTGAAGCTCACTGTTTCTCATTGAAGGCATGTACTGTTCTTGGATATTTACAGTATATTATCCCCTGAGGAGTTATGCTTGGGTTGTTTTTTTAAAGAGCTAAAGGCCCAGTGCAGTCAATTTTACTGTGTTTTATACATATTTCCATGCTATGAGGTGGAAAAATACTGTAAAACTTTGAAAACGATGATAATGTCCTTTAGGGCAAAATAACTGCCTCATTGCACCTTTAAGCTTCATCTAACACCGTTTTTACATCAGGTTCCCCTTGAGTGTGACTGGATGTAAAGATGACCCCCTCTAATATAGACAGGAATAATCAATCGTGATTTAAAAGGAAACTAAACAAATGTTCCATTCACCTTTCTGCATCTGGAGCATGATTAATAACATAATAGCCTACTGGCTTCCAGATGTGGTTTTAGCTGATAGTTATAGATGTCCTGTGTCAAACAGAAGATGCAGGTACAGACGTCAGATCTTAATTTGATCAGTTTTTGTTTGCAGAGAATTTTCCTGGGCATCAGGAAATTCAAATGAGCCTCATTATTTAGATAGAGAATGTGGGTTTTCATTGAAGCTTTAATGAGTTCATATTAGTTTGTAGCTCAAATGTTTCGGATGCTAAAGACAGAAGTTGGCACGAGTCCCGTGAATTTCCTGAGTCCCGTGGGGTCATAGAGCAAAACGGAGACCACCATCATCTTAGTTTGTAGGCCAAACACCTTGTGAGAAGACCTTCTACTTGCCTTGAACATAATAAAACAATACAAATGGATTTCCCCTAACAAAAAATTGCCAAACCACACACAAATATGTAAATGTATTCTAATCCAGTACCAGATAATTCACACGAGAGATGTGGTAGCTGCATGTAGCCTACAGTATGCTACTAGAAATGGCGCCCAATGGACCTGCAGTCTAAGGTACAATGTAGGTAGTAGGTAGGCTACGGTACTGTATTGCAGGGATCATCAACTAGATTCAGCCGAGGAACGATTTTATCTTGAGAGGATGGCCGGGGGTGCGGAACATAATTACAAATAATTTGTAGACTGCAAATTAACAACAAGAAGCCCAAACCAATATAATGTTTGACAAAAAAATTAATCAAATCAAACTTTGTCACATACACATGGTTAGCAGTTGTTAATGCGAGTGTAGCGAAATGCTTGTGCTTCTAGTTCCGACAATGCAGTAATATCTAACAAGTAATCTAACAAATTCACAACGACTACCTTATACACACAAATGTAAAGGGATGAATAAGAATATGTACATGTAAATATATAGATGAACGATGGTCGTATGGCCTAGGCAAGATGCAGTAGATGGTAAAGAATACAGCATATAAACTCAGCACAAAAAAGAAACGTCCTTTTTTCAGGACTGTGTCATTCAAAGATCATTCGTAAAAATCCAAATAACTTCACAAATCTTCATTGTAAAGGGTTTAAACACTGTTTCCCATGCTTGTTCAATTAACCATAAACAATTCATTAAAATGCACCTGTGGAACAGTCGTTAAGACACTAACAGCTTACAGATGGTAGGCAATTAACATCACAGTTATGAAAACTTAGGACACTAAAGAGGCCTTTCTACTGACTCTGAAAAACACCAAAAGAAAGATGCCCAGGGTCACTGCTCATCTGCGTGAACGTGCCTTAGGCATGCTCCAAGGAGGCATGAGGACTGCAGATGTGGCCAGGGCAATACATTGCAATGTCCGTACTGTGAGACACATACGCCAGTGCTACAGGGAGACATGATGGACAGCTGATCGTCATTTCAGTGGCAGACCACGTGTAACAACACCTGCACAGGATCAGTACATCCGAACATCACACCTGCGGGACAGGTACAGGATGGCAAAAACTGCCCAAATTACTCAAGGGACACACAATCCCTCCAATCCCTCCATCAGTGGAATCAGTGGAACTCTGTGGTAATGTTTTCATACGCCATCGATGCATGGGCATATCGCTACACTCGCAATAACATCTTCTTACCATGTGTATGTGACCAATAAAATTTTATTTTGATTTGACATAAAATTCCCTCTTTGCTAAACGTATCTGTCGGCCCTTCAAAAGTTCAACTCGTCAATTTTTTGTCCATGAAAATGGATGGAAATTGTATGGATGTGTCATCTTCACAGACCATAAACCTATGACTCCTATTGAGAAATCATTGGAAATCACGGATACAGATAAAATCAACAGGCCAGTCTGGCCTCGCCTTTACTCTTCAGAATGTATCCTTCGACAGGTCTGCGATATTGGTTGGTAGGGAGTCTGTTCCCTGCAGGTTTACTAAATCGGTTAAAATTAATTGATTTCTCTATGTCCCCTGGTTAGTGTCTCCTGGTTAGTGTCTCAATCTCCGAATGTCATTACACTTTCTGGTGATGTCTTTTTCCATTCATCAAATGGCTGGTGCACTGTTGGATGCTGGAAATATTTTAGAGTGGATGAACGTGTGCAGGTAGCCTAAGAAGCATTTGAAGGGATTTGTTTGACAATCGGATGAAAACATTATGACTAGTTCTGCTTTCTGGTATGCCACATATTGAAAGGTCATGTATTTTAAAAGCATAAAGACAAATCTTTACAAATTAAACCCATAATAAAATGTTTAGCTTCACCCCTGGATAAAACCGCTGATAAACCTTGAGGAATTGCTATTTCTATAGGTTGTTCTCACCTTGTGTGGGACAAGATGATAGATAGTCGATGGCAAGGAAGTCATCCAGAAGGTGGAGGACAAATGGCAGTTTGTAGTTGTTGGTCAGGATCGGAAAGGGAGTCAAAGAGCCTGGGGCCGAAGCTGAGGGGGACTGCAAAGTCGTTTTGGCACTTCCAGCAGACCCCCCAAAAATGCAAGTATTCTGGGACCAGAGGAAGGACCTTGAAGGTGCTGATGACGTCAGCTTTGGTAAGCCAAGCGTTATGTCCTGCGAGCTTTATCATCGAGATGGTCTGGTTGACTATGTGGTACTCAACAGAGAAGTCTTAGCCGAGAATGAAGCTGTTAATACTGGGGATGTGGCTGTTGCGGGGGTCAGAGAGGTCAGTGATGATTTGTTTCTTTCCAGAGTACTTACATGTAGCTATCCCTATGGGGCTGATCCTGTAGATGGGGAAGGATGGTGATGAGAAGGGGCCGATCATGAATCCTTCCTTCATCTCCTTGGCAAGAAGGATTTCCAGTTTCCACTGCTTCCGGTTCTGTGATTGCAGTCGGGAGCTTGGGGCATGTGAAGGATGATTATGGCAGGGTGATGAGATTGGGGGAGAAACTGTGGGTGAGGCCGTTGAGGAAGAACTGGACGAAGGAGGTGTTGGGGTGAGATGACAGTTTGGCTGCCATGACTGGGATGTTGATGGTGGTAGAGATTCAGCTCTTCCAGCTGGAGACTGGTGGGTGAGGTCACAACGAATGGGATTGTGGGACGTGAGGTCATCATAGGAAGTCGGATGCTCGGCTCTGGCAGCAGTGGACGTGCTAGCGGGGCCCTCTCTGCTGAGGGAACTGGTGTAAATCGAAAACACTAGAGCTTTGGAATCTACCTAGCGAAAAGGGATTTCCCGCTCTTGGAGGAACTCTGGAGGACGACCACCAGTGATAGCTAGTGGCTTGGACTTGTTGCCGCTGTAGGCTGTGCGGGGAGATCTGGATCTCTCCCAGACTCTGTCGGAGTGACGTGGGCAGCAGGGGATGGTTGAATCTGCTGGCTCGGTCTGATAGAATGCCTTATTAGGGTATCTGGGAACAGGCCTTCATTGGATAAAGAGAACATGAGCTGTCCTATGGCAGAGGTGGTGAGTAGCAAATCTAAAACCCTATCGGTAAAGTGGCTAGTTGGCACTAGCAATAGCTGGTGAGCAAACAAGAATAGCAAACTACTAAAGCGTGCTACACTTGGTGTAACACAGAGAGCAAACACTATGGCTGAAAGATGAACCAAAATGTCTTTTTTTTGGGGGGGGGGGGGATATTAAACAACTGTTAACAGTTCAATTACTTCAATTCCATTTAGTTTCGAAATCATATTATTCACGAGAGGAATGTAGTCAAGAACTATGTGTGACGATGGGCTGTTTGTAAGTTTTCATTAGGGAAATATTCAACCTAGTTCTGCGCAGGAAAGTGGAAATGAACTCCAATGACCATAATCCACATCACCTGTTCTTCTCGGCCCCTGGACAGAGGTGGATACATACAGACCATATGAAACCCTATGAGAGGAATGTACACAACACAACGACAAGTTGGATAGAGACCGTTTGTGAGGTAGCTCTACCCAATTGATAGTTGTAGTTATTGGTAATAAGCGATCTTGAAAGCGCACGTTATCTACTCTGAAGAACTAGTATAAATGTTTTCGTCAGACAGCTAGCTACTAGCCTAGCTAAATAGGATGGCTCGTTCAATGAGGACAGAGATAACAGATGGTTGTATGGCTGGCTGCTATTGCCTGAGCAGAGATGAGATGATGACTTAAAGTAATCAAATAAAAACTAAGTAATGTATACATCTGAAATATTTTATTAAAGTAAAGTTAGTAATGTGAATAAATGGTTAATATGTGTTAACCAGTAAAGGGCATTCAACTACCGTCATGGGACTCTAAATTGTTTTTTGTGTGTTGTTACAGTATTCAACCCACTGTCAGTGTCAGGAAAAGCAGATGATGGCTGAGGGAAACTCTTTAGTGTTATTATTTCATATGCATTTGTTTAAATAGTGGGCACAGTTGGACCCGGATTAAGAGGCTGATTTATTCAACATATAAGGAGGTGGTATATAAATCAACTTGTGTTCTATGGTTGAGGCAGGGGATTAGGATGGACTTAATAAATTAACTATGATTATCTGTTCTACCATAAATCTAATTCCCAGAACACACTACAATTCCAGATCAATCCATTGAAGGTCCTCAGAGTAGTTGAAGTGCATGTGTTGTTAGGAATCCCAGGGATCCGTCAGGTCACAATAAGGACAAGGAGAACGCCAATGGGTCAATGAGGACAAGAGCTACCAACATACACAAAGTATGTGGACACCCCTTCAAATGAGAGGATTCTGCTATTTCAACCATACCTGTTGCTGACAGGTGTATAAAATCGAAAACACAGCCATGCAATCTCCATAGACAAACATTGGCTGTATAATGTCCTTACTGAAGAACTCAATGACTTTCAACACGGCACTGTAATACTGTAGGATGCCACTGTCATGACTGTCTTCATCAGGTCACTTTACAGGAGACCACAACCCTCCAGATTATCTCTCAACCACAACAGAGGAGGAGAGATCTAGGGTTCTGATGATGCGGGGGGGTTTATGGCCCCTTACGGCCCTGGTAAATCTCAGGCCACAGACAAATTCCTTTGTCCTGTCACTATGGAGAACCAGCCACAGAACATTAAACATGAAATAAAGGGACTTTGGAACAATGGTTTCCGTCATGAGAATGTATGTAATTTTTGTTTTGAAAACATTGTAACATGAAGAGTTTTCCTAGTATTTGTGTGATGTTTATACATTGTACGTTGTGTGGAAAATGTCAAAATCAAAGGGAATGTTTTGGGGAAGATGAAATGCTAAGTTAGTTGTCTGAAATGGGATTTGAGAAAAACCTAACCCTTGCCTCATTAACTTGGTACGCCTAGAGAATTGCCCTAAAGGCGGTTACACCCACTTCTGGCCCAAGGGTATAAAACCTGTGAGTATAGAATTTACAACAGGACTATGTGACCCCAGCTGCAGCAGGGTCTGAAAAAGTCAACCAACCCAGAAGTTTGAGGACAAAGAAATCCTTTTCTACTCAAGCTATGGATGAGTAGCTGTGTCTAATTCAAGTAGAACCACCTAGCCTCCATCTCCCATTGAATCGTGGTATCTAAAGGGTTTTATTCCTATGCTGTGAGCTCTGAGCTACAGAGCTGTCTGTCCTCAGAAGACCCCTTCCAGAGAAAGTGGGGGGGGGGGGGGGGACAGACTCCTAAGCCAAGGGACACGGACACCGGGAGGACGAGCAACGAGGTGCGCAGGAGAAGTGCGTCATCGAACAACGGAACGGTCCATGCAGAGAATCCCCGGAGATCACCCCCCACGTAATTACAACATTATATTCTGACCCATAAGAGCGGCAGTTTGAGGCAAGGCTAGGTATAGAATAGCATAGCTGACAAATTCACCCAAATGTATATTTCTTGTGTACTTATTTTTCTCTCTCTTTTGAAATTCCCATTGTGGGTAACACGCGCCATAGTGTGTTGGCCCGTTATACTAAGTTCTAATCAATAGCCTATAATGTGCTTTGTCTATGTGTACCTTTTATCATCATTTGAGCTTTTTAGTAAATAAATATTCATTTAAGATTGGTGTGGTACGAATTCATTAGTGGGACCCGGGTCCGTGCAGATTTACGAGCTATACGGCGTTCAGATTAATTTGGGAAATAGAAACTCAATAAAAAGTAGTTTTCCTATGGTGCCCCAGGTTAATGAGTTAATAATTGCTTGATTCAGTTAATCACTTAATTAGAAACTTATAATCATTCGATGAGCAACAGTCGTCACATTAACCAATACAACGTCGCGACACCACCTTTCCATCAAGTCAAATCAAATTTCTGCCCTGCTGGAGCTGCCCCGGTCAACTGTAAGTGCTGTTATTGTGAAGTGGAAACGAAGTATCCACGAAGTGGTAGGTCGCACAAGCTCACAGAATGGGACCGCTGAGTGCTAAAGCATGTAAAAATCGTCTGTCCTCGGTTGCAACACTCACTACCGAGTTCCAAACAGCCTCTGGAAGCAACGTCAGCCCATTTCATGAACCCATTTCATGAGACAAACAGTATTAATGGCCGAGCAACCGCACAAGCCTAAAATCACCATGAGCAATGCCAAGCATCTGCTGGATTTGTGTTAAACTCACCGCCATTGGACTCTGGAGCAGTGGAAATGCGTTCTCTGGAGTGATGAATCACTTCACCATCTGGCAGTCCGATGGACGAATCTGGGTTTGGCAGATGCCAGGAGAACGCTACCTGCATGAATGCATAGTGCAAACTTAAGTTCTGAACAATGGTCTGGGGATGTTTTTCATGGTTTTTGAAAACCATGTTTTACACAATAAGAGGTTCTCAGTTAAAGTTGGTCAAGTACTCTGGTTGCTAGGCCCCTTTGCTCCAGTGAAGGGAAATCTTAACGCTACAGCATACAATGACATTCTAGACAATTCGGTTCTTCCAACATGATTTGTTGAGATCGGTGTGGAAGAACTTGACTTGCCTGCACAGTGCTCTCACCTCAACCCCATCGAACACCTTTGGGATGAATTGGAACGCCGACTGTGAGCCAGGCCTAATCGCCCAACATCAGTGCCCAACCTCACTAATGCTCATGGTTGAATGGAAGCAAGTCCCCGTAGCAATGTTTCAACATCCGGTGCAAAGCCTTCCCAGAAGAGTGGAGGCTGTTATAGCAGCAAAGGGGGGATTAACTCCATATTAATGCTCATGATTTTGGAAAGAGATGTTCGACAAGCATACTTTTTATCATGTAGTGTATGTACGTATCCTCTATACTCAGCAGATGGTAGAGGGGTCATAAAGAACCTGTCTGAATTGGGAGTGAGATGCTGCTAAAAGCTATCCATATTACTCTGAGGAAGCCGCAGGGTCAGCTAGCTAGACAATGCTCCCCTCTACGGGACAAAGAGGGAATGGTTTACTCCATGTAGCATGAATTTAGCAGCACCACAACACACCTAGCCACATGCATTTTGTGAGTGTAATTGAGTGAGATTATGATTTTTAAAAAATCAAACCTTGTTTTACCAACTATGTTCACAGAGAATACAGTGTCCCAGTCTCAGGGAAGAGTTGCAGGGAGGAGATAGATTAAATTATCCAATTGGAAGCTAGGAATGATTTGATGGCCATGTTAGCCAGACTAGAAATTATAACTTAGACTTATTGAAAAATTGCCCTTCTGAATGCCAGTAAAGCAATGGAAAAGGGGTTGGTTGGGCAGTGAATTACTGTCGGTCAGGTGTGTGTGTAAACATAGTTCCAAACGCAGGCCTGGTGTCTGAGAAGGTAGCTGCCAGGCCAGGAAAAGAGCATGATCCAATTGAAAAGAGAATACATTTGTAGAAATGTTTTACACAATAAGAGGTTCTCAGTTAAAGTTGGTCAAGTACTCTGGTTGCTATTGCAATACACAAACACTTACTTTACTTGTAATGTCCCTTTGTACTTGCATAACTTTTATTTCAAAGCCATTTTTTTGTGGGGTCTAAACTAAATAGTTATTGGTTTACTAAACGTTCATGTTTATGAGCTGAGAGAAACGTGATATTGCATTTTTAATTGGTGCTGGACTGGAATACTTTTACTAGACTGCAATAAAAACGTGATTAAAAAAGTAACGTGATTTATTAGCTATACAATTGAAAAACAATCATGTTTGTATTAAGGTATGTTAACTCTTAGCATATTGACAAGAACCTACTCCTGCTCTGCAGATTTTGCTGCGAAGAGAGATCATGAGATCACTTGTTTTGGTACTGCCCATATGTAACTTGTTTTTGGTCGCAGGTTCAGGAATGGCTGAAAAAATTGCAACGTTTACTTGGAACTAACTCTGCAAATAGCACTGCTGGGTGATTTGAAAAGTCATAGTCACTCAATCAATATTTAATTAATATTAAGGTGTAAGGTGTTTAATAAGGTGTTTATCTTTAATTTACATTCTGTAGAAACCATGAGAAGAGAACGTTTCAGAACCTTTGTGAAACATCACAGCACAGTGGAAAAATATATGGCAGCTAGAAATCTCAGCTGGATAATGATCTACTCCTGTCTTCTTTCACATGTGGGCAAGAGTAGCTAGGGTCACAGCAGCTGAAATGTGTTACGTTGAGAGAGAGTTCATTTTCACATAGTTTAGACACTCTCACTCAACTTACTAGTAAATACACACATTCTAATGTGCTATAATGCCACTGGAATGACAAAGAGTTTTACAAATCTCCTTTGCAATAAATCAATATTTGTAATGTAGTAATTACATTAAGGGCAGACAAAAGCACGAGGGACAAAGAAGAAAAGACAAAAGCACGCCACGACAAGATGGATATCTCAACATTACAGGATGTGAGACCCACCTCAATAATGCAAAACATTGCAGAAGCAGGCAACAGCACAAGGGTCAATGAGGAAGAAAGGTGTAATGGACAACTGTACAGCAGAGTACAGTGAGTATTAAAAGTATTGGGACAGTGACACATTAAATGTTTGTTGTTTTGGCTCTGTACTCCAGCACTTTGGATTTGAAATGATACAATTAAGTGAAGACTCTCAGCTTTAATTTGAGGGTATTTTCATCCATATCATGTGAACCATTTAGAAATTACAGCACACTTTTTGTACGTATTCCTCCCATTTTAGGGGACCAAAAGTATTAGGACAGATAAATGTATGTGTATTAAAGTAGTCAAAAGTTTAGTATTTGGTCCCATATTTCCAGCACGCAACGATAACATCAAACTTGTGACTCTACAAAGTTGCTGGATGCATTGGCTGTTTGTTTTGGTTGTGTTTCAAATTATTTTGTGCCCAATATAAATGTGCCCAATAAAAAGCCATACTGGTTAAGTGTGACTTGAGTTATAAATAAATCACAGACAGTGTCATCAGCAAAGCACCTCCACACCATAACACCTCTTCTTCCATGCTTTATGGTGGGAAATACACATACACATCCATTCACCCACACCGCGTCTCACAAAGACACGGCGGTTGGAACCAAAAATCTTCAATTTGGACTACAGACCAAAGGACAAATTTCCACTGGTCTAATTGCTTGTGTTTCTTGGCCCAAGCAAGTCTCTTCTTATTATTGGTGTCCTTTGAAGGCCTGACTCTCACTGTCTCCTCTGAACAGTTGATGTTGAGATGTGTCTGTTACTTGAATTCTGTCAAGCATTTATTTGGGCTGCAATTGTTAACTATGGGTCTCCCATTCCTGTGGCGGTCCTCATGAGAGCCAGTTTCATCATAGTGCTTGAAGGTTTTTGTGATTGCACAAAAACCTTAATGTCTTAACTTTCAAAGTTCTTGAAAAGTTCAGTATTGACTGACCTTCATGTCTTAAAGTAATGATGGACTGTCGTTTCTCTTCGCTTATTTGAGCTGTTCTTGCCATAAAATGGACTTGGTCTTTTACCAAATAGGGCTATCGTTTGTATACCCCCCCCCCCCCCCACCTTGTCACAACTCAACTGATTGGCTCAAACGCATTAAGGAAAGAAATTCCACAAATTAACTTTTAACAAGGCACACCTGTTCATTGAAATGCATTCCAGGTGACTACCTCATGAAACAGGCTGAGAAAATGCCAAGATAATGCAAAGCTGTCATCAAGGCAAAGGGTGGCTATTTGAGAATCTCAAATATAAAATATATTTTGACTTGTTTAACACTTTTTTGGTTGCTACATGATTCCGTATGTGTTATTTCATAGTTTAAGTCTTCACTATTATTCTACAATGTAGAAAATAGTAAAAAATAAAGAAACTCTTGAATGAGTAGGTGTTCTAAAACTTTTGACCGGTAATGTATATCCCAAGATTTACTGCCATTGGTTGAGAGAGAGGAAGGTGATACTTTCAAGAGTGAGCCCATACAACAATCAGCAAGTGTGGGGAATGTGCATTATTTATGCCTTACTTATAGGCTATAAGGTAAATAAGTGAATCACATTCTTCACATGGCTAATAGGAAAGAGGAGAAGAAACACTATGCTGATGATACATTAATTCCCACTATGCCTGTAGAATAGGAAACAAAGTGAATTATGTTATGCTTACTTGAAGAAGTTAAATGAGCATTCAGACCAGCCTTCCTGATTTGAATTTTCGTAAACTACATTACTGTTCCATTCCCACCTTCCGGCTGCTGGTTTGCCTCACTAACCTCTAGGCTATGGCATCTCTAACCTCCAGATAGTCACTCGGTTTCGCTTAACACAAGACGTGGTCCCTCGTCAAAACGGTTAACCTCTCACCCCCAGGTACCATCTCTCGACTATAAATATAAATATACAGGTAATGAACATTGTAACATTCATCAATGTAACTGCCTCTCTCTATACATATTATACCACAGCTAGGCTGAATACTTGATTCAAAATTTATCACTAGGCCGTTGATTATTTTCAAATATTCAGGCAGAAAAACATGATATACCCATGGTTATGAAATAATTCCAACCACCCTAGTTACGTATGATATCAGTACACAAAACCAAAACACACATGACTTTCTATGCATTACAACAAAGTGAGCTTCAGAGAGCCTAATCAAACACATATCAACATTGGATACATTTTGAACACAGGACTAACAATGAGAAAGTTTGCAAGTGAATTTCATTTACTTTTAAAAAGGGCTGTCATTTTCACATTTAGTGTGGACAGATGTGAATTTTTCACATCAGTCCTTGGCTAGCTACAATGTTTTAAAATTGATATTCATTCGACTTTGGAAATTGTCACGTCCTGACCTTAATTCCTTTTTTATGTCTCTGTTTTAGTTTGGTCAGGGTGTGAGTTGGGGTGGGCATTCTATGTTGTGTATTCTAGGTTTTGTATTTCTGTGTTTGGCCTGGTATGGTTCCCAATCAGAGGCAGCTGTCGATCATTGTCTCTGATTGAGAACCATACTTAGGCAGCCTGTTTTCCTCCTATGGTTTTTGGGTAGTTGTTTTCTGTGTCTGTGTTTTACCATACAGAACTGTTTCGGTTTTCATTCATTTCTCTTGTTCTTTTGTATTCTGTGTTCGGTTATTTCATTAAAATATGGACTCTTACCACGCTGCGCATTGGTCCGATCTTTCCTACTCCTCCTCAAAAGACGAGGAAAACCGTTACAGAAATAGACTAACATTAGCTTGCATTATTTAATTAAATAAAAATGTCAGACAGTTTTTATGGAACTCTGGGTAATTTTGAGAAGGTAAACATTAAAAATAATTGTCATAAAATTTAACTGAAATTGGCCTTGCTGTAGCAAAAAAAGTGTGTCGCTCTAACTTGGAAATCAGACTCCTCTCTGGCAATTACAAAATGGTTATGAATTGAATAAATGCATTCCTTTAGATAAAATGTTGGTAACAATTTACTGTCGGTGTCCTTATGAATGAATGCATTCATAACAGCTACAGTGCCTTCAGAAAGTATTCATACCCTTTGACTTAATCCACATGTTTGTACTACAGCCTGAGTTCAAAATGGATAAAAATGATCTCACCCATCTACACACGATATCCCATAATGACAAAGTGAAACATGTTTTTAGTGTTCACACCCGAGTCATTTGTAGAAGCCCTTGGCAGCGATTACAGCTGTGAGTCTTATTGGGTAAGTCTAAGAGCTTTGCACACCTGGATTGTACAATATTTTCACATTACTATATAAAAACTTTCTTCAAACTCTGTCAAATTGATTGTTGATCATTGCTAGACAGCCATTTTCAAGTCTTGCTATAGACATTCAAGACGATTTAAGTTAAAACTGTAACTCAGGAACTTTCAAAGTCGCCTTGTGTTTTAGGTTATTGTCCTGCTGAAAGGTGATTTCGTCTTCCAGTGTCTGTTGGGAATTCCAGTGCAGGTGCATTTATACGGAGACTTGATTACACACAGGTGGATTGTATTTATCATCATTAGTCATTTAGGTCAACATTGGATCATTCAGAGATCCTCACTGAACTTCTGGAGAGAGTTTGCTGCACTGAAAGTAAAGGGGCTGAATAATTTTGCACGCCCAATTTTTCAGTTTTTGATTTGTTAAAAAAGTTTGAAATATCCAATAAATGTCGTTCCACTTCATGATTGTGTCCCACTTGTTGTTGATTCTTCACAAAAAAATACAGTTTTATATCTTTATGTTTGAAGCCTGAAATGTGGCAAAAGGTTGCAAAGTTCAAGGGGGCAGAATACTTTCGCAAGGCACTGTATCTTCAATGTTGTTGATCCATCCTGAGTTTTTGCCTATCACAACCATTAAACTCTGTTTTAAAATCATTGGCCTTATATTGAAATCCATGAGGATTTTCCTTCCTCTTCGGCAACTGAATTAGGAAGGAAATCTGTATGTTAGCAGTGACAGAGTGTATTAAATACAGTACACCATCCAAAGTGTAATTAATAACTTCACCATGCTCAAAAGGGATATTCAGTCTCTGCTTTTTCAATTTTTACACATCTACCAATCGTTGCCTTTCTTTACGAGGCATTGAAAAACCTCCCTGTTCTTTGTGGTTGAATCTGTGCTTGAAATGCACTACTCAATTGACGGACCTTACGGATAATTGTATGTACGGGGTACAGAGATGAGGTAGTCATTAAAAAATGTTAACCACTATTATTGAACAAGGAATGAGTCCATGCAACTTATTATAACATTTGTTAAGCACATTTCTACTCCTGAAATAGTTCATTCTTGCCATAACAAAAGGGGTTGAAAACTAATTGACTCAAAACATTTCAGCATTGAATTAGTTATTAATTTAAAAAAGAATTGACAAACACAATTCCACTTTGACATTATGGGTTATTGTGTGTAGATCAGTGACAACATCTCAATTTAGTCTATTTTTTTAATTCAGGCTGTAACACAACAACATGTGAAGTCCAAGGGTGTGAGAACTTTCTGAAGGCCCTTCATAAAACACATTATAACATTTGTCAAAAGCTGTCATGAGTAGTTGTATATAGTTATAATTAGCAGCATAAGATATTATGAAATGAGTTATGAGTTTTATAGATGACTGTTCTTCCTGTTGTCATATGCTCTAATGTCAACTGTTAATATCAAATGCTATTACACATTGTAAATGACAACTTATGTGATATGTTATGTTACATACGAGTCTACATACCTGATTTTATAACACAGAGTTATGTCATTTACCAACCTCTACTTCACATTATTACATTAAATGGATTGATGGGCGTCATATCCATACACCCACAGACACCTTAAACCATATGATGACTGCTGAGTTATGTGACTGTACCCTGGGGTTTTTGCATGAACTCACTGTATCTCTATGGCCCCATTGATCTGCGCCCTTCAACCAACCCAGATAACCCAGTGTGTGTGTGTAAGTGTGCGAACATCCATACCTCGGCTCCAGGACATTTTTCTATGAGCAATTTAACGCACAAACAAAAACATAATTCAATATACACGATAACAATCTAGACATACAAACAAAAATACACATGATTACAATGGCACTGCGTCATGATGGATACAAAAATAGCATTTTGATAGACTACAATAGACTGTAGACAAGTCCATTGTTTGTCTACAGTGTATTGAGCAGTATGGTCCCACTTTAAACAAAGTATAGCATATAAAGGCTTTATATGCTTCAAAAATCATATTTAAGCGTATGTCATACTCTATCAAGGCTGTATAAAGGGTGACATAACACGCTTATGGAGGATTTGTGAAGCATTCAAGTAGTGCGTATGAAGACTTCATGTCCACTATATAAAGCCTCTAATAGTTGTACAGGGTCATAAACAAATGATATTACACTTCATGTGACTTTGGTATTACTTTGCTTTCCTTGAATCCATCACTGAGAAGCCGCAGGGGCTGGTGAAATGTTAGGAGCATATTTCCTGTGCAACCTTCTTTCTTTATTTTTCTGGAGGGTCTTGTTCCTACATAGACCCAACAGATTTGTCAAGTCCTGGCCTTCAATCTTCTGTCCGGATGATTTTCCCAATCTTAATTCAAATGTGTATGTGTTTTGAGTTTCCATGGCAATTCTGTTTGTACAGTTAACCTCAATGTACAGATTTCTGGTAGACATTGTAGGTGGATGGGGTGAATTACTTGACTTGATGTAAAAGTGCTATAAAGATGTAATGAAAAGTGCTTCATAAACGTTGTCTATTATTTTTATAACCTATTGCTAAACTCCAGCTCCTGCCAGCTCTCCAGTGGAATGTGTGTTGGTTTCTCCCTGGCACCTTTGGAAGCCCCCAGGGCTCCTAGTGGGATGTGAGCCTGGGAGAGCAGACGATCAAGGAAAAGGTTGGGAGATAAACTCAGTATTATTTTGTATTCTTTTGCCTGTGGTGCAGTCAGAAGCCCAAAGACAAGAACAGTTAGGAACCATCATTTATTTCCATCAGAGGAAGAAAGCTGATGGAAAGAAATGATGGTTCCTAACTGTTCTAGACTGATAAAGATGCACCCGACCTGTGGAAAAGTTACAGGGGAGAGGAATGAGCCAATTGGAAGATAGGGATGATTAGGTGGCCATGGTGGTATGAGGGCCAGATTGGGAATTTAGCCAGGACACCAGGGTTAACACCCCTACTCTTATGATAAGTGACAAGGGATATTTAGTGACCACAGAGAGTCTAACATCCCATCCAATCACTGCCCTGGGGCATTGGGATATTTTCCAGCAGCATCTGGTCTCCCATCCAGGGACTGACCAGGACAAACCCTACATAACTTCTGAGGCAAGACAGTAGTGGGATGCAGTGTGGTATGCTGCTGGCATGACACAGCTTCACCCGAAATACATCCTTACTTGAGGAAAGAGGGTAGAGCTCAATGATTGATCAGGGAGAAGGGGCTGGAGATGCTTTCCAGAATATCCTCATTGGGAAACTGTCCAGTGTTTTCCCAGCTGGAGTACTTCTCAGCACCTACTCCTCTCACTTCCTTAGTAAGGTGGTGGTAATAAACTTTTTCAGGACCGTGTCTTGCAAAGATAATTCATAAAAATCCAAATAACAAATAAATCCACAGATCTTCATTGTAAAGGGATTAAACACTGTTTCCCATGCTTGTTCAACGAACCATGAACAATTAATGAACAGCCACCTGTGGAACGGTCATTAAGACACTAACAACTTAAAGACAGTAGGTAATTAAGGTCACAGTTATGAAAACTTAGGACACTAGAGAGGCATTTCTACAGGCTCTGAAAAACCCCAAAAGAAAGATGACCAGGGTCACTGCTCATCTGCGAGAACGTGCTTTAGGCATGCTGCAAGGAGGCATGAGGACTGCAGATGTGGCCAGGGCAATAAATTGCAATGTCTGTACTGTGAGACGCCTAAGACAGCGCTACAGGGAGACATGACTGACAGCTGATAGTCCTCATAGTTGCAGACCACGTGCAACAAAACCTGCACAGGATCGGTACATCCGAACATCACACCTGCGGGACAGGTACAGGATGGCAACAACAACTGCCCGAGTTACACCAGGAATGTACAATCCCTCCATCAGTGCTCAGACTGTAATAGGCTGAGAGAGGCTGGACTGAGGTCTTGTAGGCCTGTTGTAAGGCAGGTCCTCACCAGATATCACTACACATGAACAAACTAACAAAAACAAGAAATGTGAAAACGCAAAACAGTCCTATCCTGTGACAACAAACACAGTGACAGGAACAATCACCCACAAACACACAGTGAAACCCAGGCTACCTAAGTATGATTCTCAATCAGAGACAACTAATGACACCTGCCTCTGATTGAGAACCATACTAGGCCGAAAACATAGAAATGCCCCAAAACATAGAAAAACAAACATAGACTGCCCACCCAACTCACGCCCTGACCATACTAAATAAATACAAAACAACAGAAATAGAGGTCAGAACGTGACACACACCTGTTAAGTGGATGGATTATCTTTCCAAAGGAGAAATGCTCACTAACAGGGATGTAAACTAATATGTGCACAATATTTGAGAGAAAAAAGCTTTTTGTGCTTATGGAACATTTCTGGGATCTCATGAAACATGGGATCAACATTTTTCTTTGTTGCGTTCATATTTTTGTTCAGCAAAAATAACGCAAAAACAATATGAAGGAGAGGGATGTAATTGTATATATGTTTAAAGTGAACTCTTAAGTTTCGACCTCAATCATTTTTTGGTAAGCTTGCTATTTTGGTGGGAGTGGTGTGGCACTTTGCTTTATTGGCGTGTACAGTAGGCCTCTCATCGTCAGATTGGCACACCATGGAACCATGAAGTGTCTTTAGGACGTAAGCTGTCCAGTTCGACATGTCTTCAGTATAAATCTTAACACGTTTTTAAAAACATTTCAGGGTTGAACAGTCACTAGACAGGTTTAGACCAAGGCCATGGCTGCAGGGCTAAAAAAAAAGTGGTCTTGGAGAGTGCAGAGTTGTCTTTGGCTCAGTTGGTAGAGCATGGTGCTTGCAACGCCAGGGTTGTGGGTTTGTTTCCCACTGGGGAACAGCACAAAACAAGTATACACTTCCTATTTACAGTAAGTCACTCTGGATAAGAGCGTCTGCTAAATGACTGAAATGCAAAATGTACAATTCAGGAGACCTCCTTAACCATCTGCTCTTCTACCCTATGCCATGTACTGTATCTCCAACCATCCAACACATTAGCAGAACATTTACCTTAAAAAAATAATTGTTTATGTAATATACTTATTTGATGAACGCATTGTCCGTCACTGCTGTCCATACACATTTCACCTTAAGACTTATAATTACACCTAACCCTCAACCTTACTCTTCAGTAGATCACACAACCTTGTGCAATGCAATACTCTGTCATATCTATGTATTGTCTTCCAAATCAAATCAAAGTTTATTTGTCAGTGAAATGCTTTCCATATCTTGTCTATTTGTCTATTTGTATAAAGGATTCTGTTGCCAGGAACAAAACCAATTTCCCCCTTAGGGAAGTAATAACGTAAAGTGTTTTTACAACTGAAGCATTTTTTAAGTCAAGTCAATATTTTGTAATGCCAGCAAGACAAGCATGCAATAGGTCATTTACAATGTAGTTGCTCCTGAATGGTTTTAGACCCCTGATCATTTCCATTGTTTTCCCAGTTGTTTGTTTAAAGTTATGTTGAACAAAAACATAAATTGTTGGAAATATTTCTGGAAGTAAAATTTTGGACGGGAAGATGCAGAGCCCTAAGTGGGCCCTAACATTGTGTGGGCCTACTGAGTGATTGACATATAACAGGAGTATGCATATATAACACAATCTAAAGAAGAGATGCTGTGGGATGTGGAGATTGAATGGAACGCAAACTTAGCTTTGTAACACATTTAAGGGATGAAAGTGTATGGGAAAGTTTGATGTTGGTGTGAATTACACTGTAATCATAATAGTTTGAAGGTCTCGACTCGAAAGCCACTGACACACACCATGGGGAGTCTCTCTCTCTCTCATTCTTTTAGTTTTTCAGATTTGCCAGCAGACTTCATAGTTTGTTTCATTCTGACTAAATCATGAACACATTGGTGCATAGCTCAGAGCATTCTAACACGTTCAATGTCAGTACCAGAGCAAAACATCTACAGTTGAAGTCGGATGTTTACATACACTCTGGTTGGAGTCATTAAAACGTGTTTTTCAAACACTCCCAAACTATAGTTTTGGCAAGTCGGTTAGGACATCTACTTTGTGCATGAAACAAGTAGTTTTTCCAACAACTGTTTACAGACATATTATTTCACTTATAATTCACTGTATCACAATTACAGTGGGTCAGAAGTTTAATTATGTCATGGCTTTAGAAGCTTCTGATAAATGATGTCAATTAGCCTGAGTCAATTGGAGGTGTACCTGTGGATGTATTTCAAGGCCCACCTTCAAACTCGGTGCCTCTGTGGTTGACATCATGGGAAAATCAAAAGAAATCAGCCAAGACCTCAGAAAAACAATTGTAGACCTCCACAAGTCTGGTTCATCCTTGGGAGCGATTTCCAAATGCCTGAAGGTAGCACGTTCATCTGTACAAACAATAGTACACAAGTATAAACACCATGGGACCACACAGCCGTCATACCACTCAGGAAGGAGACGCGTTCTGTCTCCTAGAGATGAACGTACTTTGGGGCGAAAAGTGCAAATCAATCCCAGAGCAACAGTAAAGTACCTTGTGAAGATGCTGGAGGAAACAGGTACAAAAGTATGTATAACCACAGTAAAACGAGTCATATATCGACATAACCCGAAAGGCCGCTCAGCAAGGAAGAAGCCACTGATTCAAAACTACTTTTTGGAGAAATGTCCTCTGTTCTGATGAAACAAAAATAGAACTGTTTGGCCATAATGACCATCATTATGTTTGCAGGAAAAAGAGGGAGGCTTGCAAGCCAAAGAACACCATCCCAACCGTGAAGCATGGGGGTGGCAGCATCATGTTGTGGGGGTGCTTTGCTGCAGGAGGGACTGGTGCACTTCACAAAATAGATGGTATCATGAGGTAGGAAAATTCACCCAACTTATTGTGGAAAGCTTGTGGAAAGCTCCCCGACACGTTTGACCCAAGATAAACGATTTGCAGGCAACGCTACCAAATACTAATTGAGTGTATGTAAACTTCTGACCCACTGGGAATATGATGAAAGAAATAAAAGCTGAAATGAATCAATCATTCTCTTTACTATTAATCTGACATCTCACATTCTTAAAATAATGTGGTGATCCTAACTGACCTAAAACAGGGAATTGTTACTAGGATTAAATGTCAGAAATTGTGAAAAACTGATTTAAAATGTATTTGGCAAAGGTGTATATAAACTTCTGACTTCAACTGTATGTATACAGTTATTTTTTTGTCTGCAATTGTTTTGCGACTCTTTCTTCCAAATCCAATATTATTCAAATTCAGTTTTGTAGCTATTCTGCCTTCTAGTGTGTCCAATTGTTTCTTCATTTGTTGTTCTTTTACAGACCGAAGAATCAATGACAGTCTTGTTACTGCATTTTATTTAATTGGATTTTGTGGGCTGCTGGGAATGGAGGGGTAGTTAGGAGACGAGTGGTTTGAAACAGTGGACACACAGGCTAGCCTCGTTCCACCATGCTGATCATGCAAGCGTACATGTTTTGTTACTCGGTGTAAAACAAGCTGGCCCTCTCAATCTGACTGGCCTTCAGGCCTGTCAATCACCCGCAAATTCCAAACAATCAGGACGCTTGGATGCAATCCAGGGTTCTGACACCTCAAATGATTGAGTGCTTTCGTTACATGCCATCACAAGAAGAAGAAAGTGTGGTGCTGCCGGATTGTTCACAAGTGTTTAGTATTTATTAGAATTCCCACTACTCTTCCTGGGGTCCAAACAGGATTAAAACAATTACATCACAACAAAAAATAAAACAATATTGTTACATCATTAGTGTGCCTCCATTGGAATAAGTAACTGTTGTAAATTCTAGTGGGTTAATGTTGGTGTAATGTCAGTGAATGGTAGTTACTTTACCATGAAATGTAAATGTGTAGATAATGAATATCAGGGCGGCGTTATGGTTGGGCCTTAGGGGGCCTGGCCCGCCCTACCACACCTCCTTGCCCATCCAAATAAAATGTTGAAATATTGATCATTTAATTTACTAAGACTCACGCCAACAGAAAGCTGCCTCAATCTCAGATAAAGCATCCGAGCTAGTGAAACAGCGTCTCTATGACTCATTATGTGTAGATGCTGTCTGGACCAAAAGAGCATGTCATACTACAGTATTTCTGGCCAGACTGCATCAGATGAATGGGCTACATATGTTATAGTAAGACAGAGGGGCACTGTTTCGCACACTCGGATGCTTTCTCCAGTGAGAGAATTCAGCAGAGAGGAAGAAGTGAAGCGAGGGGGCTAACTTTTGCCAAAATCGGTCCAGAATAAGCCCAATGCATTTCTACACTATGTGTAAAATATTCAGACATAAGCTTGTCCCCTGCCTTACCACATTTGGGACCACGACTCTAATTGTAAGGGTGGACACATGAGCATCTCGTCATTATATATAGAGACCTCTGGTTTCAGCCTCTTGCGAAGTGGAACGGAAAGTTGGCAGTTACACAGTGCACTGTTAGGATGCTGGCTTCCCCTAAAGTAAATGAATGTTTTACCAAAATTATATAATCACTCCTGTCTAAGTAAAAACATTCAAAATACTTCAGAGAGCTTGACTTAGCCACAGAAGATCATTAGCTTATTTTAAAAAAAATTAGCTGTGGATTGTTTCAAATCACAAGTATGTAGGCCTATGCCTATTTGGGAATCCCGCAATTCGGGAACTCACGTGGCAATATGTCTAGCTGATTGAGTTGTGGCTGTCAGTGAAAAGTTTCTAAAATATGTGTGAAGATAATATGTCCTGAGTATAATTTTAAATGTTGCAACAAGAAGGGGAGAGTGTGACACAACAACACAATCTCACACTCAATTTGTGTAAATATGTACACAAATATAAAAAAAACAGATTTTGTGCATTTTTGTGTGGCTTAATTCATGTGAAAAGACACATTTCTGTAGGACTTCATTCATAGGAAAATAGATTTTTTTGGGGAAAACTTCAGAACAATATTTTGAAAGTTATTAGAACAATGCATGATGGGCAACTGCCTTTTTTTGTGTCCCACATTTATTTATATTTAAAAAAAACCTGTTAACAACCCAATATTGTTAATCAACCAGGTTGTCACCGAAATAATTATAATACAATAGAAGCTTTACGTTGTTTTTATTTTATTATTAAGCCAATACTGTTTTCTATGCTTGTTTTAGCTTAATACTTTGGGATACTGGTGCACTTATAGTCAGAAAGGCTCTTTTATCATGAAGGCAACCGTAGGCCTGACAAGATTTTCTTCATAATGCAGTTAATAATTTGTGGCGCCTACATTACACAATTTTCTTCATAATACATTCAATACAACACTCCACTTTTTGTTTACGTTACATCATTTCTTTCATAATGCATTTTATGCAAGGCTTGTTGAATTTTACGAGGGTTGCCAGATTGGAGAAAATTGACAGATTATTTGTATTTATTTTTGGTATCGACGAAGGTATTTGATTAGGGAATGGTGATACATTTTGATGTGGATGGGAAATGATAATACACACCATAATACACACGAACACTTACACAGATATAGCCAACTGATGACTTTTGTGTGAACTGTTTGTATCTAGTTGTCTTGGATTCATCATCTTTAACAGGTTAAATGTTTAGTCAGTAATGATTAACATGGTTAATAGTCGTAAATCTCTGCTTGATTTAGCTTTTGCTATGAATCCACACATTCTGTATTTCCACTGAAGAAAGCAATAATTAATCAACACACCACTGTAAATATAATGGAAATTGCTCTCTGTAAATAAGTGGTGAGAAATGCTCAGTCTGAAGCCATTCTGCTATGGGTTTCACAGCTCTATAATAATGATAGAGGTTATATCACTTTAAAAGGGGTTTATTTACAACCTATGGGGTAGAAGATGTTGGGAATAGTGGTATAGGAGAGTCTGAAATCAATTAAATACCCTAACCTTAAAACTTTTTTGGGATCGTGTCCCTTCCAAGGAACGGTTGAGCTAACGTAGGCTAATGCGATTAGCATGAGGTTGTAAGTAACAAGGGAAATTTCCCAGGACATAGACATATCTGATATTGGCAGAACAGTTATATTAACAAGAATTTAAGTTCACTGTCCAATTTACAGTAGCTATTACAGTGAAAGAATACCATGCTATTGTTTGAGGAGAGAGCACAATTTTGAACATGAAACATTATTAAAAAACAAATTAGGCACATTTGGGCAGTCTTGATACAAAATGTTGAACAGAAATGCAATGGTTCTTTGGAGCAGTCTAGAACCTTGCACATACACTGTTGCTATCTAGTGCCCAAAATCTAAATTGCATCTGGGTTGGTTTTTTCTTTGTATTATCTTTTACCAGATCTATTGTGTTATTTTCTTCTACATTACTTTCACATTTCCACAAACTTAAAAGTGTTTCTTTTCAAATGGAACGAAGAATATGCATATCATTGCTTCAGGGCCTGAGCTACAGGTAGTTAGATTTGGGTATGTAATTTTAGGTGGAAATTGAAAAAAAAGGGGCGGATCCTTATTGAGCTATGTTCAATGTCAGCAGCAGTTTCCAGTGAGAAATGCTCAGTCTGAAACCATTCGGCTATGGGTTTCACAACCCTATAATATTGATACAAGTTATATCACCTTAAAAGGGGTTTACAACCTATGGGGTATAACATTTTGGGCAAGTGGTATAGGAAGGTCTGACATATAACCCCTAACTTGAGTTCAGTCTTTGCCAGTGAGAACCAAGAGGGGCATAGCTTCGTCCTTCATGACTGGGAAAGGCCTTCATTCTAGGCTGTATAAAATCCTACATCCATCTCATTAGATCAGAACAGGATGGATCAAAAGTGATTCACATTACTGGTTTGCATCATAATAAAAGGATAGCTGTGTTTTGCACTTACAGTAGCTTGATCAGAACTGTAGTGACTATTTCTATCCGTCACGCCCATTGTTGCTTATCCATTGTTCACTAGATATATCAATGTAGTTACACCCAATACAATGTTGAAAAACAGAATGCTTCCCACCACTAGATGTGATGTGATCCCAATGTTGCCACCAATAAAGCGAAGGAAGTGAAAATGCAACAGTGACTCTAACCAGGGCTCTTACGTGGCAAAGTAAGCTCTAACAGCCATTGCCATGAAAGTGTAGTAGGCCTCAAGACAGAGGCAGTAGGTCTACAATGCTGGCATATACCTTGTTACAATAGCCTAAGTATATAACATAACAATGATCATCATGAAATGGCCTTGTACAGTAAGTGCCATAAGTGTAAGCCAACATTGTTCATTATTTTTTATTTTTTACAGTAGCCTGTTTAAATTCATTGATATGGCTAAATTAATCGTAGTCCAGAGTCATTATAGTTGCAAATACCATGCAGTTGTACAAGGGAAATCAAACCAAACATATTTTTTGGCAGGTCTTCTGTTTCTCCACATTTATTGATTAATTCATTTCCCATAATGAAAATGTATCTCCATTCCCCTTTCAAATACCTTCATCGATACCACAAAAACAATAGATAAATAAAGCTTTTTATTCTAATCTGGCAACCCTCATAAAATCCGACATAGCACCGGTATCCCAAAGTATTAAGGGAAAACAAGCATAGAAAACAGCATTTGCATTAATAAAAAAAAATTAAAAAGTAAGACTACTATTATATTATAAGTATTTTGTTGACAACCTGGTTGATTAACAATTTTGGGTTGCTAACATGTTTGTTTTAATATACAGTACCAGTCAAAAGTGTGTACACACCTACAGTACTCATTCCAGGGTTTTTCTTTATTTTTTACTATTTTCTACATTGTAGAATGATAGTGAATTCATCAAAACTATGAAATAACATGAATCATATAGTAACCAAAAAAGTGTTAAACAAATGAAAATACATTTGAGATTCTTCATAGTAGCCACCCTTTTGACAGCTTTGCACACTCTTGGCATTCTCTCAACCACCTTCATGAGGTACTCACCTGGAATACATTTCAATTAACAGGTGTACCTTGTTAAAAGTTCATTTGTGGAATTTCTTTCCTTCTTAATGGGTTTAAGCAAATCGGTTGTGTTGTGACAAGGTAGGGTTGGTATACAGAAGATAGCCCTATTTGGTAAAAGACCAAGTTCATATTATGGCAAAAACAGCTCAAATAAGCAAAGAGAAATGACAGTCCATCATTACTTTAAGACATGAAGGTCAGCCAATCCGGAAAATATCAAGAACTCTGAAAGTTTCTTCAAGTGCAGTCGCAAAAACCATCCAGCGCTATGATGAAACTGGCTCTCATGAGGACCGCTATAGGAAAGGAAGACCCAGAGTTACCTCTGCTGCAGAGGATAAGTTCATTCAAGTTAACTGCTCCTCTGACTGCAATCCAAATAAATTCTTCACAGAGTTCATGTAACAGACACATCTCAACATCAACTGTTCAGAGAAACCACTACTAAAGGACACCAATAAGAATAAGATACTTGCTTGGGTCAAGAAACATGAGCAATGAACTTTAGACCGGTGGAAATCTGTTCTTTGGTCTGATTTTTGAGATTTTTGGTTCCAACCGCCATGTCTTTGTGAGACGCATAGTAGGTGAATGGATGATCTCCACATGTGTAGTTCCACCGTCAAGCATGGAGGAGGAGGTTTGATGGTGTGGGGGGTGCTTTGATGGTGACATTGTTGGTGATTTATTAGGAATTCAAGGCACACTTGACAGTACAACCAGCTGTGGGATGTCACAATCTCAGACAAAGTGTTCACTCTGGTCTTTCTGAAGCGCTGCTTGATGAGGCCTAAGCACCAGTCGGGGGAAAACTTGGTGTGGCCTGTGATCAGGAAGTGAAGGTCCAGACTGTTGTGGAGGTTGTGCATGGTCCGCCAGGCACAATACCAGAGCACAAATTTGTTCATGTTTTGGCCACTGCAGTTATCACAATTAGGTTCCACACTTGTTTCCCCAACTTCGTAGTTGCTGAATAAATGGTGCATGTAGTTGATGACTGCGCTGCTGCCTTTGCTGGATGACATGCCTTCATCAATCAAGTCGTTGACTTGTTGGGGCATTCCTTCATAGCCTACACCAAACAAGCCCTGCTTGCGAGGTGTTAAAAAATAGATGGTACCTGGCTGCATAGGGTCAGAAGGATAGTGCACCTGCAAACATCAAAATAACATTAAGATAAGTTAATGAAAAGAAAATGTATGCATCATTATCAGGTAAGTTTACTTTACCTACAAATGTGCAAAGCAGCAGCACTGCATACAGAAACATCATCTTGGAAACTGAAAGTATAAATGATAACACACAGTCCAACTACACGTACCTCTGGAAAATTCAGAAATAATGTGAGATCAATAAAAGTAGTGCCAATCATGTTAGAGGTCAATTCAATCATCAAAATGTGTTGTTTATGCTTTACGTACTAAGTGTTGTCGTCGATTCCTCGTAGACGCCACAGGACTGCTTTTGTCACATTGAATGGTAGCAGCTTTCCACTTACAGTTGTATGTGTTTGTGTCCTGGGTGGCGTCCTGGTAATACTATTGCATTATCCTCTGCGTAGTTGTTGATGAAGTTCAACACTCGCTGCAAGTCCTCATGCTTCAGGTGTAACCTGTGGTTGCTTGGTCCAGCTCTCTTTTTGATGGGATGCATTACACCATTCTCCTTGTGTGACTGGTGGACAGGCGTGTTCTACGGATGCTGAAAGACAAATTCCAGATACAAATATTTTGGCATTATTATACAATAGATAGCCATGTGTGCCTGACGTTGATTACGGCTAACTTGATGGGTCATGTACTCATCTGGCGAAGTGGAGTCTTTTGATTAGACATGCTAGGTAAACAATGAACCCGTAATCCTAATCCATAGAGTACTAGGCAACACAATTTGATTTCCATAGCTAGCTAAAGTTAACCAAATAGTTTCAATGTTAACTAGTTAGCTAGCTTACATTAGGCTATAACTAGCCATGCGAAATGGCATTCTGAGATAACATTACTACACACAGATCGTAAACGTAATGTTAGCTAGTGAGCCAGCCATCTAATATCAGCTAGCTAGCTAACAGTAAGCTTTAACTTGGTGTCTTTTGTTTAGACATGTATCTAGCTAGCTAAAAAATGAACCATAATACAACTCCATAGAGTACTAGCAATACAAACTGATTGTCGTAGAGAAGTTAACCAAATAGCTTCAATGTTAGCTAGGTAACATTAGGCTATAACTAGCAATGCAAAAATGGAATTCTGAGATAACATTACTACACACAGATTATGAATGTAATCTAGCCTTTTAAAAAAAAAATCTAGGCAAGTCAGTTTAGAACAAATTCTTATTTTTAATGATGGCCTAGGAACAGTGGGTTAACTGCCTTGTTCAGGGGCAGAACTGCATATTTTTACCTCATCAGTTTGGGGATTTGATCTCGCAACCTTTCGGTTACTAGTCCAACACTAACCACTAGGCTACCTGTCGAGTGACGTCTAACATCAGCTAGCTAGCTAGCTGTGAAAACAACTTTCTGACAAAATTTGAAATGTATAATATCTGAAACTGTAGCTAGCCTCTTACCTGCATACACGGAAGAAAACTTCACGGCAGACTGCAACCTGTTTCATTAAAGAAGACGTTCTGTGTCTTTTTCATTTTGTTTGTACAGCTTGCTTGGCCCGTTGTTGTGTCAAGTCTCTCTGGTTCACACTGACCGTGTGCAATGCCATAAGAATCATCTTAAGCTTTAACCCCCACCCAAACTCTGACAATTTTACTCGCCCTAGCAGAGCCGGTTAGGCTGTTTTCATGTTATCCAGAGCATTGTTGACTAACTGTGCTCCTGGAAACAATTTAATTATGCTTTTTTGCCGCCGTTTTCTGACACCGGTCATATCAACCGGTGTTGAGCGTTCATAAATTCATCAGTTATTCTACGCTCTTACACACACTCAGACGAGAGCACTGTGAAACAGTTGTTGCAGTGATGTTCTATTGAAATGGATACTTGCATAGTTGAGTCTTTTTTAAATTTTCACAACACGATACATAAAAAAAGCCACGTTAGACAGGATTACCTACACAAACTGACCAGCTCAAATAGACAGAAGCCTCCTACAGTATAGGGCAGACCAATCCAAACTCATCTCTTGGCCTGTCCAGCCCACTTATTATAGCCTAGTGGTTAGAGCATTGGACTAGTAACCGAAAGGTTGCAAGTTCAAATCCCCGAGCTGACAAGGTACAAAATCTGTCGTTCGGTCCTTGAACAGGCAGTTAACCCACTGTTCCTAGGCCGTCATTGAAAATAAGAATTTGTTCTTAACTGACTTGCCTAGTAAAATAAAGGTAAAATAAAAAATAAATAAAAAATCTCAGCCAATCATGGGTAGTGGGAAGGTTGCTGACTTTTCCTGTGGCTTAACCAACTAGGATCGCAATTTAACAATTGTATTAGTATTTACAGATGGCATACAAGTTTGCTATTAAGGCATTTTAAAGTTCACATGTTCAAGAAATGTATTTTTTAAAATATTTTTTTAACCCTTTCATGTGTGAGTTCCAAATATCTCTAACGTTCGCCCCAGCGTGAGTTTTTTTATGCACGTGATGTCAGAATGTTCTCTCCATTCCAGAATGTGATTCTTACGCAACAGTACACTTAATCCACGCTGCCCTCGAACCAAAGCACACAGTCTGTTTTTATTTATAGGTTGTTTTCAACTTGTCAATTTCAAATAATTTTCTAACAAGTTTTTTATTTTCTAATAACAGTTTGAATTGAGGTGTGTTCCACCTCATTCACATAAAAGTAGTCATTTTTACTTTTGCGGACCAATAAATTTTTTAGCTCACTGTGTATGGAGCAAAATATATTTGTGTAATTCCTAATAACCGCGGACATGCGAGCGAGCCTACGTTACTCATTTTATAGCCTTTATGGTGTTATATTCAATCGTGCTTATGTAGCTAGCTACATTCTTCTATTACCTGTGTAAAACAATGCGAGTTGCGTCAGAAGTGTTGGCTTGTTGTATTTTGAAGCTACCCTGGAAAAATACCACTTATACCACTTGGTCGTTTTCTGAGTGCATTCCACAAAGCTGTTCATCATGTCCGCCTTATCCACTGCCCCATTTTGAGGTGCCCCATATACAGTGGGACAAAAAATTATTTAGTCAGCCACCAATTGTGCAAGTTCTCCCACTTAAAAAGAAGAGAGAGGCCTGTAATTTATCATAGGTACACTTCAACTATGACAGACAAAGTGAGATGAAAAAAAATCCAGAAAATCACATTGTAGGATTTTTTATGAATTTATTTGCAAATTATGGTGGAAAATAAGTATTTTCTCTCTCCCGTCAGGTGGTCCACCTTCTCTGTGGCTGACATGTTTGCTGTATGGACAGTGGAGAGGACATGGATGTCTCATTTGTCATGACACTTTACTGCCAGCTGTTGACATTTCTTATTTTGTATAACGGGTCATTTCGTATGTCAGTAGCATTGTTGATGAAATGCAGTCATAGCAGCAGAACTAGGAATCAGTCTTGGGAAAAGAGGGTGGCAAAGAAGGGAGTTGCAAACATAGGATCTGTGCTCCAGTATTCTCTTAGGGAGTTCTTTACTATCCCCATGAGAAGGACTGGCACCAGGAAGGTTTACATTTCAATAATTGTGGTTTTCCTCCCCACTCCTGGCTCTCTCTTCTCCTGTGGCTCCAAAGCATAGCGATTGGTCTCTGCTACGTCTCCCTGCCTCAGATGGCAAGGGGTGTTGCAAGGGGTGTTGCACTCCAGACTGGGACTCATCAAAGCAAACAGCAGGGCCAGGAGGGGTGAAATGGCGGACAGCCTTCCAGCTACCACAGAACTCCTGTTCTTCATCCACTTTCAGTCTGCCTCCATCACCACCAGCATCTTCAAAGGGAACTAGGACTTTGTCAGTGGACAAGGGGTCCTCAGATTCAGGGTTCTCAATGACTGGGGGGCAGCTCCTCACTGTCACTCAGAATCTGATTCCTGACTTTTAAGACTCATTGTCAGAATTTTTTTACATCTCCAGAATGTCCGCATTTGTGAGTTGTCTCCTTTTGAAAGACATTGCTAATGCTACAGCTTAGCTCACTAGCTACATACATAAACAACAACACTGAATGGCTCAGTGGGAGTGAGAGGTTACATGATTGACTGCCTGCATGCGCCATTTGTATCAATAAATCACTATCAGAAAATGTTGTGTGGTAATTATTGATATATTTACTCTTTTATTCACATTTTTTAATTACCGATGATAAATCAAGCATTCTGATTTTTGCATAGATTGTAATGGGAACATAGTACGTGTGTAAAATAATGTTTTGAAGGTTGTACTGATTATGATGAGCTAAGGAAATTCCAGCTATGTGTGGGGCCATGTTTGTTGACATATAATGCATTCTGGGTTTCTCTGAATTGTCTGTCGGACCAAAGATGTTATAACAAAATGAGGTGAGTAAGGGTTCACTAATTTTTTGAGAACTTCAGGAAGTGAATGGTGGAATGTGAACGATGGGAGACGACACACCCCTTCAACATGCATACTATAAACAGACCAAACTCATCTTGTCTTCTCTTATTATCTTTGGTTTCTGTGAGGAAAAAAAGCATGGCTAAAAAAAGTGTGGCAAGCTCAATTGCTGATTGTTGCGTCATTCGAAACTAGCCATTCTAAATAAGCGGGTGTGATCGTACGCTTCAGGGACCACTGTAGAACGATCACACCCATGTGATGGTACATGTGAAAGGGTAACGTTTCTTCAAATGGCTCTCCTGTGAAGTAGTGACCAGTGACATATGCCTAGTTTCCTGAAACGGGTCATATATGTAGGAACTCCTTCAAAACTGATGGAAAGGCATTTCAGGTGAAACTGGTTGAGAGAATGCCAAGATTGTGCAAAGCTGTCCTCAAGGCAAAGGGTGGCTACTTTAAAGAATCTAAAATCTAAAATATATTTCGATTTGTTTAACACTTTTTTGGTTACTACATGATTTCACGTGTTATTTCATAGTTTTGATGTCTTCACTATTATTCTACAATGTAGAAAGTAGTCAGAATAAAGAAAAACCATTGGATGAGTAGCTGTGTCCAAACGTTTGACTGGTACTGTATATATCCATTGTTTCTTAAAGAATATAACTTACAAATCTCTCATGAGGTTAGTTCAGCTGTCCATGAGAACCCAAAATATTAGCTTGTTTTTCTTCAATGTTTTTAAACATTGTAAACGTAAACACACACTGTATAGCCTCATTACATGTTTAAAACAATAATTTGAATATCGTGGATGGTCAGTCCTTGCATCCATAGCTCTGTCTATTAATCTGAGAGTGGTTATCCCTCAGCTTTTTACCAAAACAAAGGCGGGGCCGACGTGTTGCTATTGTTTCTTCTGTGGATTTGCCCTTTAAAACAGCTGCATATTATCAAGATATCAAAATATCAAACAAAAAGGTAAAGTATAGGCCTATAGTAATGCAGCATATGGCATTCATTTTTCACATGTAAATATAACTTTTCAGTAGTGTTCAAAGCATGGCATTCCATGAGGGCAGCATTTATTGTTCAACACAAATCAATGAGCCCAATCCGTCCTCCATGACAACAAAATCATAAACAACAGAGTAGGGCTGGCTAATAAGTTCCTAGTTTTGGGGTCATGCTCAGGTAAAACAATTTGGCTAATCTATGCTTCCATATTTTCAGTCCTATTCTTGAAGATCAAGGGGTATAACATTTATTGGAAAACTGGAATTCTGATAGACTTTGGTTTTTATTGTAAAGATATAATTTAATCATATTATTATATTTAGTAGAAAGCAATGGGTTAGAAGAAGCCTACATAACCAACACATAAAGTAACATTTAACATCCATATTTGGCCAGCTATATAAACTTTAAACATTGATCTATCCTGCAATAGATGTCGTTCAATTGGTGCCTCTTAAGGGGAAAGCAATCTAAAAGTAACTGAATGCAATCAGATTACGTTACTGAGTTTGGGTAATCCAAAATTTATATTATTGATATTGATATTAGTGTTTGATCTGATTTTAAAAGAAATGCCGATAGTGGACAACCTTGTTTTACTCCTCTTAACAGTTTAATACTTTTTGAGAAATAACCATTATTTTCTTTTTTACACCAAGGGATACTATACATAGCTTTAACCCATTGTATAAGATATTCTACAAAAACTCAACCTAGACTTTGGAATGGTCAACAGTGCCCTACCAGAGGATCTCAAGCTGAGTCCTGACTATGGAGATACAATATCAGAGATATAGGATTGGGCTAAACCAAGCCTAACCTTAAATGTGATTAATAACATTATGTATAACTCTCTCCAGATCAGTGACTGAATTTTTTTTTGCGATATTACTTAGATGGTAAAAGCAGGACTGGACAACGTTCTTTACATTCAGTTTGAGGTTTAGGTCATGGTCCAAGAAGACAGCAAGGTTTCTGGCTGTGGGCTTTACTGTAACGGATTTCTCCTCTTCGTCTGAGGAGGAGTAAGGATCGGACCAAAGCGCAGCGTGGTAAGTGCTCATGATTTTTAATAATAATCCAAACTGAACACTGAATAACAAAACAACAAAGAAACAACCAAAACAGTTCTGTCTGGTGCAGACACACAAAGACAGAAAACAATCACCCACAAAACACAATAGAAAATAGGCTACCTTAATATGGTTCTCAATCAGGGACAACGATTGACAGCTGCCTCTGATTGAGAACCATACCAGGCCAATCACAGAAAATCATAGAATAACTAACATAGACAAGCCACCCAACTCAACGCCCTGACCATACTAAAACAAAGACAAAAACAAAGGAACTAAGGTCAGAACGTGACATTTACGTAGGTGAACAAATTACCAAGATTATTTACAGTTTGGGTTCTAGCAAGGTGCGGGCCAAATAAAACAACCTTCTGTTTCTTATCAATGAGCTGGAGAAAATTGTCAGACATTCAACATTTGATGTCAGCAAGAAACTTGTGAAGGGTAGCTACACTAGCTTGGTCACTGGGACTGATTGGTAAAACGCTGCATGTCATCCTCACAGAGGTGAATCTGAATGTCATGATCGCGGATGATGTCACCAAGGTTTCCCATGTACAGGGAATGTACAAGGGAAAAAATAGTGGGGCCCAGATTCGACCCTTGAAGGACACAATAGTGAATAGGTGCTGTGGAAAGGTTATTGGGTTTCAGCCCCCTGCTGTCCAAGGCACTGTCCATCTCTGTCCACACAGACATATTTCATCTAACTAACCTGCTACACTCAATTTCACCACCACAGCTGTTGTTACGTAGTGCCAAAATCAATATCTTTGTTTTGACAGTTACCTTATTCAAGTCTGATATCTATCGCTTTAAGATAGATTGAGTTCCATCCAAACGGCTAGCTGGCTCTGTCAAACTCAAGACCAAATATGGATTTTTCAGGGGCATCTCACTCTTCCGCTTCTAGGAAATTTGACTTGTCTCTTGGAAACAGATCTCTCGTGGCAGCAGGACCACTGTTCATGTGACTGCAGTTGCACTGCACGATACTGTCCATGCTGATCTGGTTTTAATAGTCTTATAACAGTGAATGGAATGTCAGTTATATCTAGTGATATACAGGTAACTTCCTATCCATCTAATTGCCAAACTATCCTTGTGGCAGTCCATTTAATGAGTTGTCAGCATTGAACTTTTTTATATTATTTCCATACACTTTGCCTGCATTGTTAATTAAGGGCCCATTGCAGTTGAAACAGCTGATAAAACTAACACTAAAATCGTTTTTTTTTTAGCAGTGTTATATCCTGATATTTGCTGGTTGAAAATACAGAGGCTATTATTGCCCATTTGAATTGAAATCTAGTAAGGTACTTAAAGTACTTAATTGTTACTCAGAAATGATTTGATATTGATATAAACACAGCTGCATTTGGAATTTAAAAGGAATTTGGCATTTAAAGGAAAATCTTCCTGGGGTCCACACAAAACACGAAACATTACAAAATACAGAACATTAATAGACAAGAACAGCTCAAGGACAGATCTACATACATTTCCAAAAAAGGCACACGTAGCCTATATATCAATTCATACTCACAAATGATCTAGGTCAAATAGGGGAGAGACGTTGTGTGGTGAGGTGTTGCTTTATCTGTTTTTTGAAACCAGGCTTGCTGTTCATTTGAGCAACATGAGAAGGAACAACGTTCCATAATGGCTCTATATAATAATGACTCTATATAATAATGTACACTTTCTAGAATTTGTTGTTGATTTGGGAACTGTGAAAAGACCCCTGGTGGCATGTCTGGAAGGATAAGTGTGTGGGTCAGAGCTGTGTGTAAGTTAACTATGCAAATCATTTGGGATTTAACACATTAACGTTTTGCAGTCAGTCTCTCCTCAACTTTTAGACAGGAGAAACTTGCATGCATAGTAATTACAGTTGAAGTCGGAAGTTTACATACACCTTAGCCAAATACATAAAACTCAGTTTTTCACGATTCGTGACATTTAATCCAAGTAAAAATGCCCTGTCTAAAGTCAGTTAGGAACACCACTTTATTTTAAGAATGTGAAATGTCAGAATAATAGTAGAGAGAATTATTTATTTTAGCATTTATTTATTTCATCACATTCCCAGTGGGAATGTTTACATACACTCAAGTTTACATACACTCAATTAGTATTTGGGAGCATTGCCTTTAAATTGTTCAACTTTGCTGAAACATTTCGGGTAGCCTTCCACATGCTCCTCACAATAAGTTGGGTGAATTTTGGCCCATTCCTCCTGACAGAGCAGGTGTAACTGAAGCAGGTTTGTAGGCCTCCTTGCTCACACATGCTTTTTCAGTTCTGCCCACAAATGTTCTATAGGATTGAGGTCAGGGCTTTGTGATGGCCACTCCAATACCTTGACTTTGTGGCCCTTAAGCCATTTTGCCACAACTTTGGAAGTATGCTTGGGGCCAGACTCATTTGTGATAAAGCTTTAACTTCATGACTGATGTCTTGAGATGTTGCTTCAATATATTCACCGAATTGTCCTTCCACAAGATACCATCTATTTTGTGAAATGCACCAGTCCCTCCCGCAGCAAAGCACCCCCACAACATGATGCTGCCCCCCCCCCCCCCCTCTATTTTTGTTTCATCAGAACAGAGGACATTTCTCCAAAAATTACGATCTTTGTCCCCATTTGCAGTTGCAAAGCATAGTCTGTATTTTTTTATGGCGGTTTTGGATCAGTGGCTTCTTCCTTACTGTGCGGCCTTTCAGGTTATGTTGATATTGGACTCATTTTACTGTGGATATAGATACTTGTGTACCTGTTTCCTCCAGCATCTTCACAAGGTCCTTTACTGTTCTGGGATTGATTTGCACTTTTTGCACCAAAGTACGTTCATCTCTCGGAGACAGAACGCAACTCCTTCCTGAGCAGTATGACGCATGCATGGTCCCATGGTGTTCATACTTGCGTACTACTGTACAGTGCCTTTCGAAAGTATTCGGCCCCCTTGAACTTTGCGACCTTTTGCCACATTTCAGGTTTCAAACATAAAGATATAAAACTGTATTTTTTTGTGAAGAATCAACAACAAGTGGGACACAATCATGAAGTGGAACAACATTTATTGGATATTTCAAACTTTTTTAACAAATCAAAAACTGAAAAATTGGGCGTGTAAAATTATTCAGCCCCTTTACTTTCAGTGCAGCAAACTCTCTCCAGAAGTTCAGTGAGGATCTCTGAATGATCCAATGTTGACCTAAATGACTAATGATCATAAATACAATCCACCTGTGTGTAATCAAGTCTCCGTATAAATGCACCTGCACTGTGATAGTCTCAGAGGTCCGTTAAAAGCGCAGAGAGCATCATGAAGAACAAGGAACACACCAGGCAGGTACGAAATACTGTTGTGAAGAAGTTTAAATCCGGATTTGGATACAAAAAGATTTCCCAAGCTTTAAACATCCCAAGGAGGACTGTGCAAGCGATAATATTGAAATGGAAGGAGTATCAGACCACTGCAAATCTACCAAGACCTGGCCGTCCATCTAAACTTTCAGCTCATACAAGGAGAAGACTGATCAGAGATGCAGCCAAGAGGCCCATGATCACTCTGGATGAACTGCAGAGATCTACAGCTGAGGTGGGAGACTCTGTCCATAGGACAACAATCAGTCGTATATTGCACAAATCTGGCCTTTATGGAAGAGTGGCAAGAAGAAAGCCATTTCTTAAAGATATCCATAAAAAGTGTTGTTTAAAGTTTGCCACAAGCCACCTGGGAGACACACCAAACATGTGGAAGAAGGTGCTCTGGTCAGATGAAACCAAAATTGAACTTTTTGGCAACAATGCAAAACGTTATGTTTGGCGTAAAAGCAACACAGCTCATCACACTGAACACACCATCCCCACTGTCAAACATGGTGGTGTCAGCATCATGGTTTGGGCCTGCTTTTCTTCAGCAGGAACAGGGAAGATGGTTAAAATTGATGGGAAGATGGATGGAGCCAAATACAGGACCATTCTGGAAGAAAACCTGATGGAGTCTGCAAAAGACCTGAGACTGGGACGGAGATTTGTCTTACAAAAAGACAATGATCCAAAACATAAAGCAAAATCTGCAATGGAATGGTTCAACAATAAACATATCCAGGTGTTAGAATGGCCAAGTCAAAGTCCAGACCTGAATCCAATCGAGAATCTGTGGAAAGAACTGAAAACTGCTTTTCACAAATGCTCTCCATCCAACCTCACTGAGCTCGAGCTGTTTTGCAAGGAGGAATGGGAAAAAATTTCAGTCTCTCGATGTGCAAAACTGATAGAGACATACCCCAAGCGACTTAGAGCTGTAATCGCAGCAAAAGGTGGCGCTACAAAGTATTAACTTAAGGGGGCTGAATAATTTTGCACGCCCAATTTTTCAGTTTTTGATTTGTTAGAAAAGTTTGAAATATCCAATAAATGTCGTTCCACTTCATGATTGTGTCCCACTTGTTGTTGATTCTTCACAAAAAAATACAGTTTTATATCTTTATGTTTGAAGCCTGAAATGTGGCAAAAGGTCGCAAAGTTCAAGCGGGCCGAATACTTTCGCAAGGCACTGTATGTACAGATGAACGTGGTACCAAGGATGAACCAGACTTGTGAACATCTACAACTTTTTTTCTGAGGTCTTGGCGGATTAATTTAGATTTTCCCTTGATGTCAAGAACAGAGGCACTAAATTTGAAGGTAGGCCTTGAAATACCTCCACTGGTACACCTCCACTTGACTCAAATTATGTCAATTAGCCTATCAGAAGCTCCTAAAGCCATGACTTTATTTTCTGGAATTTTCCAAGCTGTTCAAAAGGCACAGTCAACTTAGTGGATGTAAACTTCTGACCCATTGGAATTGTGATACAAGGAATTAGAAGTGAAATAATCTGTCTGTAAACAGTTGTTGGAAAAATGACTTGTGTCATTCACAAAGTAGATGTCCTAACCAACTTGCCAAAACTATAGTTTGTTAACCTGTTTGTAGACTGGTTTTTGTTTGGAATTTCAGATGACTGATGTGCCCAATATAATTGATAGCATTGGATAGAAATCACTCTGATGTTTCTAAAACTGTTAAAATAATGTCTGAGTATAACAGAACTGATATGGCAAGTGAAAACCCGAGGACAATCAATCCAGAATCTTTTTTTTTTAATATGTGGAGCACTAAGGCAAACATAGTCTCTTTGAGCGCGTAATCGAGGGAGCGCTCTTCGTTATTTTACTTCCTTATTGAACATTCTCTGTATGAAATATTATAATTTATTTAGATATTAGACTACCTGAGGATTAATTAGAAATGTCATTTGACTTGTTTGGACAAACTTTACCAGTAACTTTTGGGACTTTTGTCTGCCTGTTGAACGCGTGCATTACTGAACTTAATGACGCCTACTAAACAGACTTTTGGGGATATAAAGAAGGACATTATCGAACAAAACGACCATACTGTGCCGTATCGAAGAGCCCTCACTGCTGCTCGATCATCCTAGTTTTCCAACTTAATTAAGGAAAATAAGAATAATCCAAAATGCCTTTTTGACACTGTCGCAAAGCTAACTAAAAAGCAGCATTCCCCATGAGAGGATGGCTTTTACTTCAGCAGTGATAAATTCATTAACTTCTTTGAGGAAAAGATCATGATCATTCGAAAGGAAATTTGCGGACTCCTCTTCAAATCTGCGTATTCCTCCAAAGCTCTTTTGTCCTGAGTCTGCACAACTCTGCCAGGACCTAGGATCAAGGGAGACAGAAGTGTTTTAGTATTATATCTCTTGACACAATGATGAAAATAATCATGGCCTCTAAACCTTCAAGCTTCATACTGGACCCTATTCCAACTAAACTACTGTAAGAGCTGCTTCTTGTGCTTGACCCTCCTATGTTGAACATAATAAATGGCTCTCTATCCACCGGATGTGTACCAAACTCACTAAAAGCGGCAGTAATAAAGCCTCTCTTGAAAAAGCAACACCTTGACCCAGAAAATATAATAAACGATCGGCTATATCGAATCTCCCATTCCTCTCAAACATTTTAGAGAACGGTTTGCCTTCCTGAAGACACAGAATGTATACGAAACGCTTCAGGCTGGTTTTAGAACCCATCATAGCACTGAGACTGGGCTTGTGAAGGTGGTAAATTACCTTATAATGGCTTCAGAACGAGGCTCTGCATCTGCCCCTTATCCGAACCGGATGGTAGGTGTTCCGAAGGTCCAATTTGGAAAAGATGGTTGCTCCCTGGAGAGTGTCGAAAGCTGAGGAGATGAGTCGTAACGCGAAACGGTTTTTAACCGTAATGTCATTGAGACCCCGGTAGTCGATACATGGATGCAGGCGGGGAGGAAGAGAGACACATAAACCAAGCAGTGAGAGTGTCCTCAATATACCCTTCCATCGTTTCGGTCTCCGGACCTGACAGGGAATAAAGTCACCCCAGAGGAGGTGTAGTGCCCGGGAGAAGGTAGATGGCACAGGCTTAGGGCCGATGCGGAGGAACCGAGGTGTCACAGGCCTTGCTGAAAACCTCCCGGAGGTCCTGGTATTCCGCAGGAACAACGGAGAAGTTCGTGGCTTCTCCCAAGCCCGCAGAAAGATGTCCCAGGGCAGGCAGTGCCGACTTCAGGCAATGTACATGGCAAAACGGGCTCCAACGCAGGATATAACCAGTTGCCCAGCTGATCAGAGGATTGTTCCTCTGGAGCCAGGAGAACCCCAAAACCACAGGTTCATGAGGGAATTCAATTGACAGGAACTCCATACTCTCACTGTGATTGCCCGACACTCTCAGGTTAATGGGAAACATAGTGTTGTTGACTCTGCCAATAGAGCTCCCATCTAACACTCTGACATCCATGTGAATGGAGAGGGGTTGTGGGGATTCCCAGCTCCGAGACTAGGGTATCGTCCATAAAGCTCTCGTCGGCCCATGAGTCAATGAGCACCCGGAGAGATTTGGGGTAGCATGGAGAGAGGTATGAGCAATGGAGGATAGGAAACTCCCCATACGACTCAGCAGCGTACTCATAGCTGCTTCATGAGCCTCGGTTTTTAATGCGCAGATTGCTAAGAAATGTCCCGTAGCTCCACAAAATAGACAGCTCTGAGTGTTAGGTTTGCATACGTGCTCAGCCGGAGACAATCTAGCCCTGCCCAGTTGCATGGGATCCGAATGAGGTGAGTCGGCAGCCCTCAGTCTTTCCCGAGTGAACTCTGGTGACATCGGGTTCACTCGGATATGTAGACTTCGGGGCTCTCTGGTATTCCTTGGAGGCGAGGTGGGAATCGAGGGCAAGCGAGGGCAAAAGGGTACAGATTCCCTCTCCTTCCTATGTTCTCGTAGCCTCCCATCGATCGGGGGAGTCAAGGTCCATTGGCAGCTCCCAGGCTGCGAGTTCATCTTTGATCACCTCCAATAATCTGTGAAGGAACATGTCGAACAATGCTTATGGGTTCCAGGCACTCTCAGCTGCCAACGTGCAAAAATCCACCTTGTTGTCTGCCACACTACGGGAGTCTTGGCGTGGCTGGATCGAACACCTTCCGTACTTCTGCCATGAACTCCTTCAGAATGAGGCAGATGGCGGACTGTTGCTCCCACACCTCTGTAGCCCAGGCAAGTGCCCTCCCGGACAACAGCATTATGAGGTTACGAGCGGTCCGAGGGGAAAGAAGAAGGCTGCAGCTCAAAGATGAGAGAGCACTGGGAGAGAAAGGCCCTGCAGGTCCCAGAATCTCCAGTGTAGTGCTCCGGAGGAAGTAAGTGGTGTTCTCGGGACAGGGGTAGGCTGGGAAGAACCATCGCTGGTGGCGATAACTCCTTGTGTCTTCCAATGGTGGCTCTTTGATGGGAGATAACATTGTGGATCTGGTCTGAGTCTGCTGGGTCTGTCATGGCAAAGGGCAGGTTGAGGGCAGGCAGGGGTTCGTGATCAGGTCAGAGTCAGGCAGGTACAGGACGACAGGCAGGCTCGGGGTCAGGGCAGGCAGAATAGTCAGAACTGAGAAAACTAGGATACAGAACTTGAGAAACAGGAAGACGGGAAAGTATGCTGGTAAGACCTGACAAGACAAGAGGAACTGGTTACAGACAAACAGAGAACACAGGTATAAATGCACCGGGGAAAATGGGGAAGATGGGCGACACCTGGAGGGGGGTGGAGACAAGCACAAAGACATGTGAAACAGATCAGGATGTGACAAGGTTATTATTGTGGAGTAACTACAATGTTGTTAATCCATCCTCAGTTTTCTCCTATCACAGACGTTAAACTCTAACTGTTTTAAAGTCACATTTGGCCTCATGGTAATATCTTTGAGCGGTTTCCTTCCTCTCCGGCAACTGAGTTAAGAAATGTGACTGGGTGTGTTAAAAAAGTGTAATTAAGTGTAATTAAAAACTTAACCGTGCTCAAAGGTATATTCAATGTTTGCTTTTATTTTACCAGTCTACCAATTTGTGCCCTTCATTGTGAGTACTCAATATCTTGCCTCAAGACATTTCAGCATTTCATTTGAATTCATTTGTAAAAATGTCAAAAAACATATTTCCACTTTGACATTATGGGGTGTTGTGTGTAAGCCAGTAACAACAAAGCCAGTAACAACAAAATGTGGAAATAGTCAAGGGGTGTGAATACTTTCTGAGGGCACTGTATACATAGCCAATAGGGCCTGGGGACCATAAAGACAGATGGGATGTTCAATGGCGATACAGCTTATTAGATAGAAGATAGAGGATCGCAGTTATTTGGAGCATTATTGTCTGGTACTGTGGCTTTGAGTAGGCCAGAAGGCTAATGTGATCAGTGATGTCCAGTCTGCCAAGTGTCATATAGCAGTGATTGGCTTGACTCTGGGTCAGACACCAATCTGAAAGTGAAATCTCAGCATCCTGACTTTCCCCCATGACCCAATGGACTGGAGCTGGCTCATCATTATATAATGTACTGAGTCTGACAGCCTGGTCTCATGATTTAGTGGTCATATATTGACATTTTGAATGTCAGTATGTAATAAAAAAAATAAATTTGACCAGTTATCTAGTCTTGAGTTTCCACCATAGTCACAGGAAGGGTCAAGGTTAAGGGTCAAACTATCTTCCCAGGCTTTGGTTGAAACCTTTGACCAGAACTGAAGAATTCACCTTAATAATAAATAAATAGATAATCTGGATGATAAAGCATATGCATCTATCATCGCATTTGCAGACAAACAGTAAAATACTATTCCTAATGTGATGACTAGGAATATGTCCAGATTTGGTACCAGTAGCCTAGTCACTGCAGGTTATTGAACTCAACAACTATTTGCAAAAATTACCTTCTGTACAGAGCACACACTCGAGGTCCAGGGGTAAATTATTTTAGGCTGTCCGGGAAATGTTGTCCTTTTACAACAAAAAAAAATCCTAATTTTACAGATTGGAGAAATTAGCATAATATTTTTTTATACCACAAAAAGACAAAAATGACAGGCTACTTTGATATTGACAAACTGAAAACAATTAAAAAAATGATCTCCTCTTGAATGCAACCAATAACGTATGTGTACGAAAGGGAGACACATAGATTGAACAATATGATGTCAATTTAATCTAATTACAAACATTTTGCTATTTTTAATTTCACTCATTGTAAAAATGCACTGAATTCAAGGATTTTCTACACAAAGGGTATTTTCTAATTCAACTCATTAAAGATCACATGATCAAACTGAATCCTTTTTGCAATAGTTTACCATTGTGAACATACGGCCAATGTTCAGAATGGTAAACTATTGCTATAAGGATTCAGCCTGATCATGTTATATTTAAATGAGACATTATTGAAACACAAAAGCTGTCTTGTTTGTAGAGTTTAATTAGACAATACCCTTCATGTTCACAGAGCTGCTCAATGTGTCTTCACATACAGAGTCTTGAAGATATTATGGGCAAGTTACAAAGGTCGTACAAGACAAATAACAAGTGGTCATACTGTGCCAAAGAGTTGGACTAAGATAGACATCTGATAGGACTCTTACTGCATTGGGTTTCATGGGTGCTCAACAGGGGCACCGCTCCATGTGTCAAGGAAAGTATGACTTGAGAAAGAGAGATTGATACAGTAGATTTTGACAGCAAGTTGCAAAGAGAGGAGATTGAGAATGAGAGAGCAAGTGAGAGGAACAAGATAGAGAGTGTGGCTGGGGGATGGACAAAGACAGAGAGAAATAGGAGGGGTTTTAATACTGCCTCTCAAAAAAAAAATGTTTTAATGAGGTACCAGTGAGGAGAGGCGGTCACACACACACCCACACCCACAACCCAATCCACACTCAGACTCGCTCAGGCATTCAGTCAGTGAAGACAGATATGGCTAAGCAGAGCTGAACTTCTTGTCAGTCAACGTCCGGACATTCATCTTTCCCTCATTTGGTGTCACTTCTTTCCTTCTCTTTTCTCCTCATCGTTATGCACTTCAAGTGGGAAATAATTGAATCACCACCAGAGAAAGGAACTTTTCTCCAATGACTCTAAAAGTGGACTCTACTCTTTTCTACTTGCCTAGGTCAGCCAGATGAACACACACAAACCAGCCCACAAAGCCAAGGTAGGTCCCCCACTCTGGAACCTTAGCATTTTGGGCATCTTATTCTGATGTCAACTTGTATCATTCCAAGCTTTCTTTGTTGAGGGCAAAAATTATGGGCTGGAAATTGTGAGCTGAATGCTAGATATTTTGCTATCAACATTTGTTATCGACATTAATGACATGTATTTATTTGTTTTAAATGACGTATTCATCATGGCTGTGGATTTTGTTTAGAGTATAAGGTCTAAGTTTGCAATTCACACAGAGAGTGATGCTTTGACTTGATTAAAGGCAAGTTTATTTTATTAAGCCACATACTTTGTGTGAATTTGACAAGACAGTTATTGAGTTGTAATTAACTGCATTTACTGTAGTAGCCTAGGCAATGCACAGAGAATGGTTACTGTTACTGTGAAGAAGATTGATGGTTCCAGTCTGTACTGTGAAACACACCCAGTGTAGCCAATGGATCTTAGGGAGCGAGAAGAAATATTGGAAGCATTATTTTGTTGCTTATGAAATGAGCTTGGGATGCGTCACAGGTTTATGAAACAACTTCTGTGGCCCAGCTAAAACACACAGTACCACACTGAAAAGTTAACATCTAGGATGACATAAGAACACTGTCTTTTTTTTAAATGTCTCTTCTTGAACTTATTTGCTGAGCTCAGCAGATATCTCTCTCTCCTGTGGTTCTTGTTGGTTCCTTGAGCTTCTAGTTTGTGTAACCATTGTAATGCCTGAAAGGCAATCCTGTAGGTGTATTCATAGCCGCAGGAAGTAGTTTGGGGGTGGGGGTGCTGCGTTTTCTGCGACAGGCAGGCTCTTGGTGTATCATACATGTATATGACCGTAGTGAATGGGATGGATGGGGAGATGGGTTGTGAAAAGAGGAGTAATTGAAGCAGACAAAAAGCCACAAAGGAATTAGTCAATTTCCTGCACAAAGACTTCACAAGTTTAAACCCCTTAATAAGGTCAATTTTCGTGCCCCCGTGGAAATGTAATTAGCATAAAAATAAATATATCAGTTCAAGTTAGAGATATCTGCTGTTTTGCATGAGATGCGTCTCAATCCACCACATCCGGCTATGTCTCACATCTGTGTTGAAGGGTGACAGAGCTAGAGCAGTGTTTGTCAGACCATGGGACATCCTTAAAATTGGTCTTCTCACAAACTAGTCTATCGAACGGTTTGGCCTACAAAAGACAGACGAGTCTCTCATGAACACGTAGATGTCGGTTGTTTTGTTCTAGAATGCTCACAGGCCTCACAAGACTCGCCTGAAGGTCCCCAGGTACCAGTTGAAAAATTCATGGAAGTATACTGATAAAAAATAAACTCAACATGCAACAATTTCAAGATGTTATTTAGTTACATTTCATAAAAGGAAATCAGTCAATTTACATGAATTCCTTAGGCCCTAATCTGTGGATTTCCTATTACTGGAAATACGGATATGAATCTGTTGGTCACAGATACCTTAAAAGAAATTGGCTTCACAGTGTGCCTCAGGATCACATCACAGTATCTCTATGCATTCAAATAAAATAAAATCAAAACGTATTTGTCACTTGCGCCGAACACAACAGGTGTAGGTAGACCTTACAGTGAAATGCTTACTTACAAGCCCTAACCAACAGTGCAGTTAAGTAAAAAAAAAAAAAAAAAGGATTAGGTAAACAATAAATAAGTCAAGATATAAAAAATAAAAATAAAAACTGTCAAAAAGAACAGTAGCGAGGCTATACACAGGTGGTAGCGGTACAGAGTCAATGTGCGGGTGCATCGGTTAGTCGGGAGGGTGGAGGGGTCGGGGGTGGGGGGGGGGGGGGGGGGGGGGGGGGGGTAGCCATAAGATTAGCTGAGTGTTATGGCTTGGGGGTAAGAACTGTTGAGAAGCATTTTGGACCTAGACTTGACGCTCTGGTACCGCTTGCCATGGGGTAGTAGAGAGAACAGTCTATGACTGGGGTGGCTGGAGTCTTTGATCATTTTTAGGGCCTTCCTCTGACACCGCCTGGTATAGAGGTCCTGGATGGCAGGCAGTTTAGCCCCAGTGATGTACTTGGCCGTACCCTCTGTAGTGCCTTGCGGTCTGAGGCTGAGCAGTTGCCGTACCAGGCAGCGATGCAACCAGTCATGTTGCTCTCGATGTTGCAGCTGTAGAACCTTTTGAAGATCTGAGGACCCATGCCAAATATTTTTTGTTTCCTGTAGTGGAATAGGCTTTGTTGTGTCCTCTTCACAACAGTCTTGGTGTGTTTGGACCATTCTAGTTCGTTGGTGATCTGGACACCAAGGAACGTGAAGCTCTCAACCTGGCTAGGTCTCTGACGTCCTCCCTATAAGCTGTTTCGTCATTGTCAGTGATCAGGTTGTCAGTGATCATTGTTGTGTTGGCTGCAAACTTAATGAAGGTGTTGGAGTCGTGCCTGGCCATGCAGTCGTGGGTGAACAGGGAGTACAGGAAGGCACTGAGCACGCACCCCTGAGGGATTCCAGTGTTGAGGATCAGCTTGGCATATGTGTTGTTACCTACCCTCACCACCTGGGGGCGGCCCGACAGGAAGTCCAGGATCCAGTTGCAGAGGGATCCATTGATAAAATGCTAATGTGTTTGTTGTTCATAGCTTATGCCTGCCTATACCATAACCCCACCGCCACAATGGGGCACTCTGTTCACAACATCAGCAAACCACTTGCTCACCCAATGCCACACGTTGTCTGCAGTTGTGAGGCCGGTTGGACGTACTGCCAATTCTCTGGCAACAGCTTTGGTAGACATTCCTGCAGCCAGTATGCCAATTGCACACTCTCAAAACTTGAGACATCTGTGGCATTGTATTGTGTGACAAAACTGAACATTTTAGAGTGGTCTTTTATTGGCAAAATGCACCTGTGTAATGATCATGCTGTTTAATCAGCTTCTTGATATGCCACATCTGTCAGGTCTATGTATTATCTTGGCAAATAAGAAATGCTCACTAACAGGGATGTAAACAAATTTGTGGACACAATTTGAGAGATATAAACTGTTATGTGTATGGAACATATAAAGTGTACGGAAATATATATGGGATATTTTTTTTCAGCTCTTGAAACATGGGACAAACACTTTAAATGTTGCGTTTAGATTTTTGTTCAGTGTAGATATGGAGACTGTTTAGTGACAACAATGAGGGGTTAAATACATACATACATTACATACATTACATACATACACACACACACACACACACAAAAGTATGTGGACATCCCTTAAAATAAGTTGATTTGGCTATTTCAGCCACACCCATTGCTGACAGGTGTATAAAATCAAGCACACAGCCATGCGAACTCCATAGACAAACATTAGCAGTAGAATGGCCTTATTGAAAAGCTCAGTAACTTCAACGTGGCACCATCACAGATGACACCTTTCCAACAAGTCAGTTCGTCAAATGTCTGCTGTTACTGTGAAGTGGAAAATATAGAGGTTTCAAGTTCCATCCCAGTGATAGAAAGTTGTTTTTGAGATTTGAATGCCTCAACTTAACCACTTTTGCAATAACTTTGAAATGTTACATTTGAGAAAATGGATGAATGTCTAATTTTGACCTATTTCAGATACCAGACACGAATATGATCATTCCAATGGCATGTCTACATCTATGGGATCAATGATTCGCATGAAAAGTTCAACAATTTGCCACAATCTGGTGTCTGTTACTATGACTGAAGATGTGAATTATGTCTGAATCCTTAAAAGTAAAGCATTTTTTGCTAGCGTTTTCACAGAGAAGATGATTGATAAGCATTATGATAGACTGAATAATCTCCTCCTTTATTTATTTTCCTTCTTTCCCTTCCTGTACTATTGGGTGGAATTCCCTGGCGCTGTGGTATGGAACCTGGCTCAAACTGCTCAGACACAGGGTATTCTGAAACATGCAACAGCGTTAACCCCAATAGAAGGGTGTCATGTACGGAGCTGAGACGATCACATTTTCGAATGCAACATTTTGCAACTATTCTGTTAGATTCTGGGTACGATAGCAAATTGAAGAAATTAATGATTGTATCGTCCTTTTTTTGTAAGATGGATTAAAGTGGGCTTGGATGATACATAGGTGCTATCCTATGATTCTAAATATTCTGTGTTCAAAATATGATGCTCTCCGTCAAACAGTGCATTTGTCGCAAATGTCAGAAAATGCACCCAAACCTTAAGGGAAATCAGCAGTTGCTACATACATTTTTCTACTCATAAATTAATGATATTATACACCTATTGATTCCTGAAGAATATACAGTGTCTTCGGAAATTATTCACACCCCTTGACTTGTTACAGCCTGAATTTGAAATGGATTACCTTTAGATTGTGTCACTGGCCTTCAAACAATATTCTATAATTCCAGTGGAATTCTGCTTCTGGAAATGTTTACGAATTAGTAAAACATGTAATGTATTGAGTCAGTAAGCATTCAACCTTATGGCAAGTTTAAATACGGACTCACTCTGTGCGCAATAGTGTTTAAGTAATTTTTAAATGACTACATCACCTCTGTACCCCACACATACAGATAATTGTAAGGTCCCTCAGTCGAGCAGTGAATTTCAAGCACAGATTCAACTACAAAGACCAGGGAGATTTTCCATTGCCTCGCAAAGGGCACCTATTGGTAGACATTGAATATACCTTTGAGCATGCTGGAGTTATTAATTACACTTTGGTTGTTGTATCAATACACCCAGTCAAATCAAAGTTTATTAGTCACATGCGCCGAATACAACAGCTGTAGAACTTACAGTGAAATGCTTACTTACAGGCTCAAACCAATAGTGCAATAAAAGGTGTGTGTGTGTGTGTGGGGGGGGGGGGGGGGTAAGTAACTAAAGAAAAACAGTAAAAAGACATTTGAAAATAACAGTAGCAAGGTTATATACAGACACCGGTTAGTCAGGCTTATTGAGGTAGTATGAACATGTAGGTACGGTTAAAGTGACTATGCATATATGATGAACAGAGTGTAGCAGTAGCGTAAAAAGAGGTGTTGGCGGGTGGTGGGACATAATGCAGATAGCCCGGTTAGCCACTGTGCGGGAGCACTGGTTGGTTGGGCAAATTGAGGTAGTATGTACATGAATGTGTAGTTAAAGTGACTATGCATATATGATAAACAGAGAGTAGGAGCAGCGTAAAAGAGGGGTTGGGGGGGGCCACAATGAAAATAGTCTAGGTAGCCATTTGATTACCTGTTCGGGAGTCTTATGGCTTGGGGGTAAAAACTGTTGAGAAGCCTTTTTGTCCTAGACTTGGCACTCCAGTACCACTTACCATGTGGTAGTAGAGAGAACAGTCTAGGACTAGGGTGGCTGGGGTCTTTGGTCATTTTTAGGGCCTTCCTCTGACACTGCCTGGAGTAGAGGTCCTGGATGGCAGTAATGTACTGGGCCGTACGCACTACCTTCTGAAGTGCCTTGCGGTCGGAGGCCGAGCAATTCCCTTACCAGGCAGTGATGCAACCGGTCAGGATGCTCTCGATGTTGCAGCTGTAGAACCTTTTGAGGATCTCAGGACCCATGCCACATCTTTTTAGTTTCCCGAGGGGGAATATGCGTCCTTCCTAACTAAGTTGCCGAAGAGGAAGGAAACCGTTCAGGGATTTCACCATGAGGCAAATGTCGACTTTAAAACAGTTGAGTTTCAAATCAAATGAAATTGTTTTTTTCACATACACATATTTAGTAGATGTTATTGTGGGTGTAGCGAAATGCTTGTGTTCCTAGCCCCAACAGTGCAGTAATATCTAACAATTCGCAACAATACACACAAATTTAAACGTAAAATAATGGAATTTAAAAATATAGAAATATTTGGATGTGCAATGTCAGAGTGGCATTGACTAAAATACAGTATAATATAATTTAGTATATACATATGAAATGAGTAAAGCAGTACATAAACATTAAAGTGACTAGTTATATGTCTATGTACAGTGGGGCAAAAAAGTATTTAGTCAGCCACCAATTGTGCAAGTTCTCCCACTTAAAAAGATGAGGCCTGTAATGTTCAACATAGGTACACTTCAACTATGACAGAAAATCACATCATGTTTGGGGCAAAGGACTAGGGAGTATTGTTCAGGATAAAAATAAACAAAATAGAGCTAAGCACAGGTAAATTCCTAGATGAAAACCTAGTTCAGTCTGCTTTCCAACAAACACTAAGAGACAAATTCACCTTTCAGCAGTACAATATCCTAAAACACAAGGCCAAGTATACACTAGAGTTGCATACCAAGACGATATTGAATGTTCTTGAGTGGCCTAGTTACAGTTTTACTTAAAAATTGGTTTGAAAATCTGTAGCAAGACTTGAAAATGGTCAACAACCAACTTGACAGAACTTGAATGTTTAACTATAATGTGCAAATACTGTACAATCCAGGTGTACAAAGCTCTTAGAGACTGAACCAGAAAGACTCACAGCTGTTTTCAATGCAAAAGGTGATTCTAACATGTATTGACTCAGGGGTTTGAATACTTATGTAAATGAGATATTTCTGTATTTCACTTTCAATACGTTTCCATTTTGTCAATATGGGGTATTTTGTGTAGATGGGTGAGCAAAAAATACCCCTCGTCAACAGCCAGTGAAATTGCAGGGCGCCAAATTCAAACAGAAATCTCAAATCAAATTTCTCAAACATACAAGTATTAGGCACCATTTTAAAGACAAAAAAATCTTGTTAATCCAGCAACAGTGTCTGATTTCAAAAAGGCTTTATAGTGAAAGCTCCACAAACGATTATGTTAGGTCACCACCAAGTCACAGAAAAACACAGCCATTTTTCCAGCCAAAGAGAGGAGTCACAAAAAGCAGAAGATTATTTATCACTAACCTTTGATCTTCAGATGACACTCATAGGACTTCATGTTACACAATACATGTATGTTTTGTTTGATAAAGTGCATATTCATATCCAAAAATCTAATTTTACATTGGCGTGTTATGTTCAGTAGTTCCAAAACATGCAGTGATTTTGCAGAGAGCCACATCGTTTCTCAGAAATAATCATCATAAACATTGATAATAGATACAACTATTATACATGGAACTTTAGATAAACTTCTCCTTAATGCAACAGCCATGTCAGATTTAAAAAAAACTTTACGGATAAAGCATTGCATGCAATAATCTGAGTACGGCGCTCAGAGCCCAAACCAGCCAAAGAAATATCCGCCATGTTGTGTAGTCAACATTAGTCAGAAATAGCATTATAAATATTAATTTACCTTTGATGATCTTCATCAGAATGCACTCCCAGGAATCCCAGTTCCACAATAAATGTTTGATTTGTTCGATAAAGTTAATCATTTATGTCCATATACCTCCTTTTGTTAGGGAGTTTGGTAAAGAAATCCAAACGCGCGTGCAAGTCCAGCGGAAAGGTCAGATGAAAGGTCTAAAAAGTTATATTACTGGTCATAGAAACATATCAAACGAAGTATAGAATCAATCTTCAGGATGTTATTGACATAAATCTTCAATGTCTCAAGCGGAGAATTCCTTTGTCTGTAGAAAAGCAATGGAATGCGAGGTAACTTTCACATGACTTTCACATGACTGTGCGTCACGAGCTCGTGGCAGACCTCTGACTCATTCCCCTCTCACCCCTTTCACAGTAGAGCCTGCAATAACTTTCCAATGACTGTTGACATCTAGTGGAAGCCTTAGGAAGTGCAACATGACCAATATCCCACCTATCTTCAATAGGGGCTGAGTTGAAAAACTACAAACATCAAATTTCCCACTTCCTGGTTGGATTTTCTCAGGTTTTTGCCTGCCATATGAGTTCTGTTATAATCACATACATCATTCAAACAGTTTTAGAAACTTGAGTGTTTTCTATCCAGCGCTACTAATAATATGCATATATTAGCATCTGGGACTGAGTAGCAGGCAGTTTACTCTGGGCACGCTTTTCATCCAAAAGTGAAATGCTGCCCCCTATCCCAATGAAGTGAATACATTTTGAATTCAGGCTGTTACACTCAACATGTGGAATAGGTCAAGGGGTATGCATACTTTCTGAAGGCACTGTAAATAATAAATGCCACATGAACTTAGTTTAACTGTTGTACCCCATCAGAACCCAAAATATAATCTTGTTTGTAAACAAAATACATGTAAACAAACTGTATAGCCTCAAAACATGTACTTAACTATAGTGGTGACATCATGTATGGTCATTCATTGGATCCATTTCTCTGTGTATGATTTTGAGAGGGATTACATTTAAAAGCTAAACATTTCTTCCACATTAACGGACGCTACTAATAGAATTGTTTCTATAATTGTTTGATATTCTGTTCTCTCAGAAAGGCAAGTCTTGGAATTCCTCTCTACAGGAAACAGCTTCAAGATGTAGTAATAAGATTATTTTATTGTTAGATTATCATTGCATTTGATTTTTTAATGAAAATACATAATTCATTCATTTGAAAGCCGTCATTCTAACAAAAATCTCTATATGTACTTTTTTTTCAACAAAAGTCCTCTTTTATACAGTGGGTCACAAACGGTCTTCAAATTAAACAAATAACTACTGTGCTCATATTGTTGGGATATTGGAAGCAGGGTGTTTACATGAGTTGAGTTAATTGAAATAAAAATACTTGAGTGCTGTTGGAGGGTTTCATTAGAACACCCACCCATCAATAACTGTTGTTTTTGGCCTCCACGGTGCTAGCCAATGTGTACATTAAGATTTTATTCACATGATTTTTTTCTGTTCTGTTTCAAAGATGGGATGAATGTGACCAGTGGCTGATGTCTGTATATGTCTTGAAATGAAGTGTTCTCTGGTGTACGGTTAGGGCCAAGACAGAATCTATGGAGGCAACATCTTCTAATGAACATCTTCTGATGTTATTTCAATATTATAATTTTTTTTATTATTATGGCATTAATCCATATAACATTTTATACTGTTGCGAAACATATCAATCTATCAATTACATATGCCGCTTTTGCTGTGAAAGAAAGGAAAATAAATAAGCCCACAGGTTCCATCTGGTCATGATTTTGGGGAGAGTAACCATAAAATACAAATGCCGTATCGTAATTTGATCCTCCTGTTGTTGTAGGAAACGCAAACTTGTATAGCCACAGGATGTGTGTGTGTGTGGTGGGGGCAGGGGAGCTGGGGAATGTTTGGCTGCGTTATAGACAGCTATGTTGGAGTAAAGGCCCAGTGCACTACTTTAAAGATTTAAATGTACTCCTTATGATTTTGCAAGTGGTGCTGCATCACCCCCCCCCCCCCCCCCCCCCGGAAGCTATGAACTTGTACTGTTTTAAAAAGGCTTCTAAAGTTTGTAATTTCCACTTGAACATTTCAGACTTGATAAGCCCTAATGATAATTGTATCGTGTACGTGTGTGTGCATGTGTGTGTGTGCGCATGTATTTGTTAAAGATGACATCTTTACGTCCTTGTAAAAAAGAGTAATACTAATTTAAATTACAAGTTGTAAAAATGACAACATTTTCTTGAAACAAGTGTCTTCAATCAGGTAGAACCAAATAATTTGTATTCTCTCACTCTTTTTTGATGTGATAGGATATTCTGTTAGCTGTTCACCTTTCCAGATGTTTATAACCAGTGATCTGCAAGAGTATGGGAATTGGCAGCAGAGACACTGCAGTGCTTTACAATCCCTTTCAGTATGACCCTTACAAGTTGTGTAATCAAAAACTATTGTGTTCCCAAATAAACAAGATACAATATGATTTTAAATGAAACTAGCATGATTTTATTGACTATCAAATTTGAAGACATATCCAAAAATGTGTCATACCCCATGTGACCTAGAATTGTATATACTTAATATGTAATTTAGTTATCACATGTGGATAAAAGGCACTGTTGTGCCTAACATTTTGCAACTCATTAATTAACAATATTGAACCCGATGTAGATCTTTGCTCTTCTTTATGGGAACATATGGTTCAGTGTGAACTAAACTTTGACTTGTAGATCCCTAAGCAGTAGTTGTAGTGGAAATATAAGTTGTTGTAGTACTATGTAGTACTATGTAGTAGTGTAATAATACTGCTCTGTTCATTTCAGGCTAGGCATTTGTGCTTTGTCGTCCTCTTCTGCTTCCCTTTGGCGTGGGCTGGCGTCCCTGGTCCATGTCGGCACTCTGTGACAAAGGGTCACCTCCTCAACCTCAATCGCCTGGTGAGGACACCTCATACCACACTACATCATGCAATGTTAGACTTCAAACAAAAAAAATAAACTTGAGATAGTTGCTTTCAATCACTCAAACTGTCATAACACAAGCCTGAACATATTGATGTTGATGATGAAAGGTTTCCTCCCAAGTTAGTTAATGTATTATCTAAATGTAGGATTTTTCCTTTGTGATCCACACACAAAATGTGGCAGCCGTGAATTCTGTATGGCTGCATGACTGAGTTCCACACTTCACTGTTTGGATCTTTGTTTACCATGCAGATTGACAATCAGTTGGAGAATGGCTGTTCAATAACCTATGTATTTACTGAGCTCCAGAGTTTGGTGAGTATTTCCTTCCTACTACACTGTAATTACAACTTTCACAACAAAATGAGTTTGATGCGTGCACCTAAAGGATATTATACCATAGATAAACATCACAACCAGTCACTGTCAAGGTAGTCTTGTTCTTTCAAGATGTGCCAGGCTGGCATACAGATTCAAACTAATGCTCACTTCTGACATTACAGGTCTAAGTTCATAACATCTCTTGCTCCATCCAGCCTTTACGGCAAAAATTGAATTATATTTAGAAAAGTATAATGCCATGAACGAACCAGGTTGTTCATCCCCTGGAAGGGAAATGTTTTGAAAATACCTCTGAACTGTGCCAAGTTACAGTAGATAGAGAGAGCTGTGTGGCAGTACGGAGTTACAGGTTAACTGTTTACTGCAGTGGGCTAAATCAGGGTCACACAGAGTGTTTCTGGTTACGGGCTTCAAAAAAGACCCCTGTACCATGTCAGATAGAGTTTGAATGTATTTTGAGTTTGCATCCCAATATTATACATGAAAGAAGACTGAAATATAACTAAACTGTTTGACATTTAAAAAAAAATGTAAATGCCGGTCTTTCTAAGGCTTATTATTTTGATAACATTCCACCCATGCGGCCACTAGGTCATTTGACTGCAGGAAAGGGCTATCAAGGTCTCTGAAATGGTGAAGGTCTGTTTAAAAGGTTGTGCCAAAAACAACCACAATGACCTGTTGGTATGTAGCTAACTTTTCCTGCACCTCCAATTAAGTCTAGTGATACAGGAAGCAAAGTCACTGTGGCTAAGTGGAAATGAATGTTGAGTCATGAGTGACTTCCAGGTCTGCTTTGGAAAGGAGGTTCAAACCTCAATGGAAATCGGTGTTAAACAAATGCAGTGACGATAGGTTTCTTTCTCCTTTGAACCACAGAGTGAAGTCTGTTATGTGAAAGCAACATTTCCACAAATCCTGGAGCTTCTGAACACAAACTTCAATTATGTCATGAAGTCGGACAACGGGCGCTATGTCAAATCCCTGAAGAAGGTCATATACAACCTTTACTCCCACAACTGCATACCCGAAATCAACGAGGAGATTGAGGTGCGTGCTACTTACTTATGAGCATTGCTACTCTAGTCTGGGAATAGGCGTAGCTAAATCTCTTCCAAAGGTCCGTTGGATTGTGTCAGACTTCAACTTTTATTGATGGCAGCATAATTACTTCTTAGAAGTAAACAAAGTGAAACAGTGCTTGGGTGGTTGGTGCATGAAGTTCAGCCTTATTAAATTGGACTATTTGAAAAGGCATAGTAGTATGCAGTGATGTTAATGTTTCTTAAATTCCAATAGGACATGGTAACTCTAAACACATTGCTTTATTACAATATGGCTCCTTAGATATATATTATTTTCTCTAGACATTTTAAGCTGCTCAGTGATCATGGTTGTTAGATAGATGAAGTAGGGATAAGAAAGTAGGGATAAAATACAATCAATCAATCCAGCTTCCTCAGACCTCAAATCAATTCAATTTACAGAGTACAGAGGAACAGTCACCAATATTCAATTTAGCATCGAATTCTTTCTTCAATGAGATTGTGACCCCTGATATGGCAGGGTTAACAGAATATGTTTAACAGCATGGAAAAAAAATGTGATCTCTTTTAAGTTGGCTTGGGGAGGTAGCAGGGCCCAGAAGACAGCATAAGCATGCACACTTCAGAATGCCAGTAAGTCTGGGCAAATCATCTTGTCTATATTAGATTAGTGTTAGATTAAGGTCAGACATGAGACTGGTGCCCCGGTATGTCTCTGGGTACCCTGTGATGATGGTATCAGACAATGGTCCCTCTTCAGGTGACTCCTGTCTCTTAAGGGAATGCTTGTCCAACATCTACACTGAAGTTCGGGCTGGCTAAATGTGTCTGTAGTCTTATCCAGTATCAAATATTAAATTAACTCCTTTTCAAAACAAATTACTGGACCCAATCAGAGTGATTGATTGTATAATTTCTGTTGATTTCTTTCAATAAAATAAACAATTGTACTATTTTGAAATACTTTTACTTTCAAGTAATTTGTTTTAGAGTGCTTCACAAAACCCTTTTAAACTATGAAATACTGAAGACTTAAGCCAAGGTGGCCAATAGCCAATGAAGTGGCATTGGAAATAGACACTTTCATTTTGTTTCTAATAATTATCTAGAATAGCCTGCTCCTCTTGTAACTTCCTTCATAGGATCGGAGTTTTCATAGTTAGTTGATGAAACATTCATTAGGTATGAGGCATTAACTGAGTGCCAATAAAAACAACTTGAAAGTATTTCAGGATGTTTTGAATTGTTTGTAGAGAATGTGACCCATCCCGTCACCACTCTCCCTCTCTCCTCTTGTCTCTGTCACAGGACAACCCAGTGAAGTTTGTGAGGGTGCACAGCACCTCACCCAGAGAGGCTCTGAGGAAAGCCCGTGGGGTCATTGAGATGTACATGACCCTGATGACCAAGAGCAACGGGCCTGTTGACTGGAACTGTGAGGAAGAGTACGCTGAGGATTACTCAGAATCCGCCACTGTCCTCCCCACCCAAACCAAAGGTAGAGTGAGATTAATTATACTATCCATTAATATCTATTCTAAGAGACAGTTGAAGTCATTGTGAATTGTTTACCGTCTCCCATAACTACCACATATTTTTTGATTGTTTTTGCTGTTTGTCCCCCGTAGTGGAACATTTCATGAGCGTAGGCTTAAAGGATCATCTTTCATTTGGAATGGCAGGCTTAAAAGTTGAGGAAAATATAACATTATAGCCCATTTAAAAACCAGTCAAGGCCTAAAGTATCAACAGAAAATCTGGGAAACACGCATCTAAACAATGCTTGATTTTCAAAAGCCAGCAAAAGTCCCAGCAATGTTTTAGAGATTGTGTACGTGTTTACTTTGCTGTTTAAGAACCAAACATTTCTTGCCACACATGATTACTCCAAGCTGTTTTCAGACTATTCTCTTAGACCTACTTATCATGACCATGTTAGACAGTTCAAGGTGTCCACCCAAAAAAATGCACCCCCCTCCAACATAAAAAATATTTTCACATGACCTTCCCCTTGTACTGTAAATAAAATTGCACACCGCCCCCCCCTCATAGAATTAACTCTAAATAATGTTTACCACCACAAATAACAATAACTAAAGCGACCATGCGTTTATAAACGTGGATATCGACTTTGCCACTTTTGTGGCACAGTCGATGCCAAGCAGAGCTACAGGCCAGAAAGTTGAGGGTTCACCGATCACCACGGACGAGCTCATGCTCCCTGTTTGTTTCTTTAGGCCTACATTACAAGCCGGCTGCAGACAATGACGAGTTGGGAGGAAATTAGGTTCACACAATTTTGATGCCATATTTACTAATGTATAAAATATATGCAACAAATTTTAGACCAACATGTTCAAATGTGAAAATACACAACCAATAAACAAAGAATACCGACTTTGATCACTTCAATATCACGGTTTGCATTTTCAACATCACAGTAAATAGACAATGTCAAGCTCGACAAACAGAAAATACATCCTTACCTACCTTGAAGGTCTATCCAGTATTAAAGGCTTGGCAATCTCCAAATGTCGTTAAGCTTTTTGGTACAGATGTCTCTTTCCATTCAACAAATGTCTGCCGCCAAGTTTGCATTGATTGATTAATTTTATTTGTCAGTAAAAAGACAGTATATGGATAAAGTACATGCTCAACCTCCAGAGGAGTATGAGGGGAGTTTAATCCCAATTCTTACAATCTTGTTTTGGATAGTCTATAGCTTATTCTTTAGATCACATGTGTCAAACACAAGGCCTGTGGGCCAAATCCGGCCCATGACATCTCTATCTGGCCGCCCAATGATTTGGGTTGTCAATTCAATTAGGCACGCTTCCATTCAGCCCACGATGCGCTGCACTCCAAGTCACAGCAAGTGCTGCCAACGTGCTGCACGCCAAATGGAATTGCAACACACACACACAACCCCCTCCACCAAGGGGTGCTAAGGGTGCTGCAACACTCCCTGAAAAATTGGACCGATAGCAGGCAAAAACGTTTCCCTCCTTTTGTTTTTTCAAGCATGACTTCAAAACAACCAAAAAACAAGACCTACAACACCATGCAAAGGAAAAACATGTAGACCTATTACAATCAAATGTATTTATAAAGCCCTTTTTACATCAGCAGATGTCACAAAGTGCTATACAGAAACCCAGCCTAAAACCCCAAACAGCAAGCAATGCAGATAAAGAAGCACAGAAACATTTGTGCAGTAGCCTCGGCTGGCTACTCAACTACAAGACATTTTGAGTGGCCATACAGCAATGCTGCATTCAACCGCATTGGTGATCCATGCATTCCCAAAAAATAAAAAGGCAACCCGTCATTCAGGGCAAGTGGGACATATATACACATTTTGCTAAACAAGTGGGGATGTATATATAATATCAGTCAAAAGTTTGGGCATGCCTACTCATTGCAGGGTTTTTCTTTATTTTTACCATTTTCTACATTGTAGAATGATAGTGAAGACATCAAAACTATGAAATAACACATTCAGTTGAAGTCGGAAGTTGACATATACTTAGGTTGGAGTCATTAAAAATGGTTTTTCAGCCACTCCACAAATTTCTTGTTAACAAACTATAGTTTTGTCAAGTCGGTTAGGACATCTACTTTGTGCATGACACAAGTAATTTTTCCAACAATTGTTTACAGATTAATTCACTGTATCACAATTCCAGTGGGTCAGAAGTTTACATCCACTAAGTTGTCTGTGCCTTGAAACAGCTTGGAAAATTCCAGAAAATGATGTTGTGGCTTTAGAAGCTTCTGATAGGCTAATTGACATCATTCGAGTCAATTGGAGGTGTACCTGTGGATGTATTTCAAGGCCTACCTTCAAACTCAGACTGATGAGAGAAAATGTAATTACCTGGATTTATGGATCATCAAAGAGAATGATGCATTACATACAGACTTATATACAAAGCCCACAGACCGCAATACCCTGCTACATGCAGATAGTATGCATCCCCTTCCCCTCAGGGATGGTCTACCACATAACCAGTTATGCTGGGTTAAACAGATCTGTGCCCACCAGTCAGATGTTGATAGCAATAATAGAAAAGGACAGAAATTAAAAATGAGAGGCTACAAGGACAAAACTCTTAATGCTGCGATGAAAATCTCAAAAACCAAGAGGAATTGCTAAAAACTAAACCAAAGAAAACACAACAGTGTTTTCCACCAAGAGTTCGGAGAACATGAAAGCAATCCTGAAAAAGCACTGGCATATTCTGCAATCAGACAAAAAAATTGCACACCTCTTCAAGGAGCCCCCACTGGTGGTCTATAAGCTGGGGTCGCAATATTGGGGTTAACTTGGTGAGATCTGACCTGTGTTGGATCCTTGTTTTACATTATAGCCATTACTATGTATATATAGTACTGTGTGTTGCTATACTATGTAATATATATATATATATATTATATATATATATATATATATATATATATATATATATATATATATATATATGATTGAATATTATCTGCTGTTGGCTTGTGTGGATGTATGTATGTGTTATGCAACATAGCTGACTTGAAACATTGTTAAAAGTGTCAGGGCCATGGGACTTTCTCATGATGGAAAAACACAGAGTAGCATGAACACCTGCCCCCTGAGCCCACTCCTAGACTCTTGATACCTATTCCAAATGGGAACTACAAAAGTTGATCATGCGCACAGTGCAATAGCACTATAAAAACATCCTTCTTCAGACACCCACATACAGTTCGTAAAACTCCATGTTAGGGGTAACAGCTCATGCAAGAAAAAAGGGAGTAATCTCTCTCATATCCTTTACATGTGGGAAAGCCTACATGGGACAAACAAAAAGACAATTAAAACAACGCATAGCTGAACACCGCAGCGCAATCAGGTGTAAGAATACAGACTATACAGTTACAGCTCACTTTGTTGAAGCTAATATTAAGTTCTAATTTTCAGAGTAAATAACTCACGGACATTAGAGAAGCTTAACCAAGTGTAATTCTTAAGTGTTGATACAGCTGCATTCAGACAAACATTTCACAAAAGTACTGATATTTAACCCTTTCTCCTAGTCAGAGTCTCATTCTCCACAACTGAACAGTCAATGCATCCCTGTTGCTAGAGAGAAACTTAGTGATATCTGTTCTTCCTCACCTCACTTACCTGACCTCTACACCAAAGTGCTCACTCCTCACCAACTCAAGGCAGTCTGGTTTTAATGACCATGACAGTCTCCTCCTCCCAGCGGATCCCTGATGACTAACAAAAACATATCCTGACATAATGTAAACATTACCCTCTCTCCCTCAGTGACATTGTTAGTTTCTAAGATCTCCCCCCGTCTCCCCTACACATTCCAAAGCCATCTGGCTCCTACAGATAACCATTAACTTCTGATGTAACAACAATTCTCTATCATCCCTGATACTATAGTATTACTTCTGATCTATCATGTCATTAGTATAGAAATGTTCAAATCAAATTTGTCACGTGCGCCGAATACAACAGGTGTAGACCTTACAGTGAAATGCTTACTTACAGGCTTTAACCAACTGTAACGGCATTCAGAGGTGGAAGAAGGATCGGACCAAAGCACAGCGTGGTAAGTGTTCATGATGATTTATTCAAAACTAACTGAACACTGAAATACAAAACAATAAATGATGTGAACAAAACGAAAACCGAAACAGTACCGTGTGGCCCAAACACTCACACGGAAACAAACACCCACAAACCAAAAGTGAAACCCAGGCTACCTAAGTATGATTCTCAATCAGGGACAACAATTGACAGCTGCCTCTGATTGAGAACCATACTAGGCCGAACACAAAAACCAACATAGAAAAACAAACATAGACTGCCCACCCCAACTCACACCCTGACCATACTAAAACAAATAATAAAATAACAGAACTATGGTCAGAACGTGACACAACAGTGCGATGTATGTTTAAAAAAGGCTATTAGGTGAACAATAGTTACGTAAATAAATAAAAACAGTAAAAAAGAAAAATAACAGTAACGGTGCAGTAACAGTAGTGAGGCTATATACAGGCACCGGTTAGTCAGGCTGACTGAGGTAGTATGTATGTAGGTATGGTTAAAGTGACTATTGATAAACAGAGAGTAGCAGTAGCGTAAAAGAGGGTTTGGCGGCTGGTGGGTGGCGGGACACAATGCAGATAGTCCGGGTAGCCAATGTGCAGGGGCACTGGTCAGTCGGGCTAATTGAGGTAGTATGTACATGAATGGATAATTAATGTGACTATGCATATATGATAAACAGAGAGTAGCAGCAATGTAAAAGAAGGGTTGGTTGGGAGGGGGCACAATGCAAAAAGTCTAGGTTTTTGATTACCTGTTCAGGAGTCTTATGGCTTGGGGGTAAAAACTGTTGAGAAGCCTTTTTGTCCTAGACTTGGTACTCCAGTACCACTTGCCATGTGGTAGTAGAGAGAACAGTCTATGACTGGGGAGGCTGGGGTCTTTGACAATTTTTAGGGCCTTCCTCTTAAACCGCCTGGTGTAGAGGTCCTGGATGGCAGGCAGTTTAGCCCCAGTGATGTACTGGGCCGTACACACTACCCTCTGTAGTGCCTTGCGGTCGGAGGCCAAGCAGTTGCCATTCCAGGCAGTGATGCAACCAGGATGCTCTCAATGTTGCAGCTGTAGAACCTTTTGAGGATCTGAGGACCCATGCAAAATCTTTTCAGTTTCCTGAGGGGGAATAGGCTTTGTCGTGCCATATTCACAACTGTCTTGGTGTGTTTGCACCATTCTAGTTTGTTGGTGACATAGACACCAAGGAACTTGAAGCTCTCAACCTGCTCCACTACAGCCCCGTTGATGAAAATGGAGTACAGGAGGGGACTGAGCACGCACCCCTGAGGGGCTCCAGTGTTGAGGATCAGCGTTGCAGATGTGTTGCTACCTACCCTCACCACCTGGGGACGGCCCGTCAGGAAATCCAGGATCTAGCTGCAGAGGGAGGTGTTTAGTTACAGGATCCTTAGCTTAGTGATCAGCTTTGAGGGTACTATGGTGTCGAACGCTGAGCTGTAGTCAATGAACAGCATTCTCACGTAGGTGTTCCTTTTGTCCAGCTGGGAAAGGGCAGTGTGGAGTGCAATGGAGATTGCATCATCTGTGGATCTGGGCGGTATGCAAATTGTAGTGTGTCTAGGGTTTCTGGGATAATGGTGTTGATGTGAGGCATTACCAGCCTTTGAAAGCACTTCATGGCTACTGACGTGAGTGCTACGGGTCTGTAGTCATTTAGGCAGGTTGCCTTTGTGTTGGTCTGCTTGTAACATGTTGGTATTACAGACTCAATCAGGGACATGTTGAAAATGTCAGTGAAGACACCGGCCAGTTGGTCAGCATATGCCCAGAGCGCACGTCCTGGTAATCCGTCTGGCCCCGCAGCCTTGTGAATGTTGACCTGTTTAAAGGTCTTACTCACTTCAGCTATGGAGAGGGTGATCCCATAGTCGTCCGGACCAGCTGAAGCTCTCATGCATGATGCCTCAGTGTTGCTTGCCTCGAAGCGAGCATAGAAGTGATTTAGCTCATCAGCTTGTGTCACTGGGCAGCTCATGGCTGTGGTTCCCTTTGTAGTCTGTAATAGTTTGCAAGCCCTGCCACATAAAATGAGCGTCGGTGTAATGGGATTCCTTCTGGGAAGGAGAGGCGGACCAAAATGCAGCGTGGTTATAATTCATGGTTTTTTAATAATGAAACTATACATGAATAAACTACAAAACAAGACACGTGAAAACCCGATACAGTCCCGTGTGGTACAAACACTGACACAGGAGACAACTACCCACAAAACCCAACACAAAACAGGCTACCAAAATATGGCTCCCAATCAGAGACAATGACTAACATCTGCCTCTGATTGAGAACCATATCAGGCCCAAACACAGAAACAGACAAACAAGACATCCAACATAGAACGCCCACTCAGATCACACCCTGACCAAACAAAACATAGAAACATACAAAGCAAACTATGGTCAGGGTGTGACAGTCGGAGTCGGTGTAGTACGATTCAATCTTAACCCTGTATTGACGCTTTGCCTGTTTGATGGTTCGTCAGAGGGCATAGCAGGATTTCTTATAAGCTTCCGGGTTAGAGTCCCGCACCTTGAAAGCGGCAGCTTTTCCCTTTAGCTCAGTGCAAATGTTGCCTGTAATCTATGGCTTCTGGTTGGGGTATGTACGCACAGTCACTATGGGGATGACGTCCTCAATGCACTTATTGATAAAGCCAGTGACTGGTGTGGTGTACTCCTCAATGCCGAATCCCGGAACATGTTCCAGTCTGTGATAGCAAAACAGTCCTGTAGTTTAGCAATGTTCAAAGTTTACCCAAAATCCAACACTAACCATCCCATCTCCTCCCTCAAATGTAGAGGCATTGAGCATGTTGCTCTACCAAGGAGAGGAAGTAACATGGAGATTCTACTACTACAGAGGGAGGTTTACTGGATATCCTATTTAAAAACTTTGACCCTAGTGGTCTGAATATTGACTTTGATCTCAGGCCCTTCTTATGACCAATTGTATATTCTGTGAACTAGGCTTGTAAATGAATGTATTCTTTCTACATCTTATCAGAGTGCACCTACTATGTTCCCACTGTTGATGATGCTTATTATTATTATGGTTTAACCAAAATATTACATGTAACAATATTTTAAATGAAATCAAAAATATTGAAATATATAGGTAAAATTAAATGAAATAATAATGTATGTTGATGCTAATGTTATGCTAATGTTAATGGCATAATATATCCAATATGCTATGGGATATTGTTTTTTAAGCTCAATTCATTCGGATCAACCTAGCAATTACGACACACCCCTCACTTTTGTCATTGGTTGCACTAATTGCACTGTTTGTCTACATAACCTGGATCAAGCATTCATGGCATTACCTTGAAGAAGGCACAGTGATGCCGAAACATTGGTGTTTTTTACCCAGTAAATTACTGGGAGGTTATACATTCGGAGTGTGCGACTCTCTTTGTTTTATAATTTACAGTTTATTCACCGTCAGTCAGTACCTTTACACTAAATAATTGTCTCTGGGTGTGCGCCAGCTCATGCTTTTTATTAGACATATCAGTTTGCAAACAATGTAATAAATAAAATTAAAATTGAGTTAATAAAGCCACCTACAAACATTGTCTCTTTTTTTTCTTATTTGAGTTAGGCAGCTCCAAAATGAAGGTGTTTCAGCCTAACTCAGTGCTTTCTGTGGTGGTGGTGCAGCCAGCGGAAAAATACAGATCGTAGGGGTTGGTAATGTTCTCTAGTTGCCCTGTGATTGGCTCAGTGTTCTGTCAATCATGGGGACAGTACGTCACCGCAAAATCTACAGGGAGAGCAAAACAATTCAAGTCCCTTGGGTGCTGCCAGAGATTTATATTAGAAGTGTCGATCCAAGAAGGCTCAAGGTCATTGGCCACAGATAAAATGATGTCAAATCACGTTATATCTATCGTAGCTTTGATTGGACTGATCATGTCAACATCATACTTTCAAAATCTTAGCTAGCAAGCTAGACAAGCAGTCATCATCATGAATCAAGACGACAATCTACTGGCAAATCCTTTTCAATCCTTGTCATATGAAGAGACATTATAGATAAAATGTATCTGTGCTCATCGGCCACTGGACATAAACATTACACAAGTCGGAAATCGCAAATTCAACAGTGAGTGGTTTGGAAGGAATCAGTGGCTAACTGCAAGCGTTGCAAAGCAATCACTAGCCTGCTATTCAGTGGAGTGGTCCAAGTCTTGGTTTAAGGGTCTCTTTTCCAAGCTTTAAAGGAAAAACATTCACATGCAACTCCATGGCCAGAAAAGGTTGAGTACATTGGCCATGCTGTCAATCCAGCATGACTTCTGCTGTTTTCAAAACATCTGGTAACTCAGAACTGGGAAATCTCAGACTTCAGTGAGATCAAGACAACTTGGAAAAAAACAACTGGGAAAATGCGTTTTGAACGGTCAAAGAACTCACAATTCCAAGTCGGGAACTCGGGCCTCTTTCTAAAGCTCTGACATGAAGATCACTGATGTCATGATTCAACCTTGTTTTTTCTTCTTCTTGGAGTTCCCAGTTGTCTTGAAAGCACCATCAATCCAGAGAATGGCAGACTTTGATGACAAAGTTTGATGACAAAATTTGCCCACAAGAAGGATTGCCTCGCCACCTTCCTGTTCATGGTGAGACCAAAATTGTCTTAGGGAGATATGTATATTGTAGCAAAGAAAGTAATACTAAGTGTATGTTGTCATAACGTGGCCCTCTTTGGGTACAGCCAGCACCATCCCGCCCTCTCTGCACCATCTCCCCCTCTCTCTCACCACCTCTCTCTCTTCCCCCTACACCCAGGCTTTGTTAGGCAGGTCATAAATTCCTAGAGGAGTTCTCTCCTCATGGCCAGAGTAGAGAGGGAGTAAGGTTCACAGGAGAACAAAGGAACCTCTTCCACGTCACAGAACTTGAGAACTGAGCAATTTCCTTGTTTTGGAGGTGTACAGGGTCAGGGAAGAATCCAGCTACGAACTGGTCCGTGTTGTACAATTTTCTGAAACTCATGAGAGACAATACAGCCACATTACCATAACTCTGTTTATACAAGAGTCTCAGTTGTGAGGCTTGCATCTAATTGTTGTGTAAAATTAATGAGTAAAGATGGAACTATTTGTGAAATTATGTAATGTGATTTTAAACTGTTTAATGAAGGAAATTCCAATTCCCTTTCAATTTTAACTCAAATCATTGGCCCGCCCCATGAGCACAGACATTGATCTGACATCATGGGACAGCCCCTTTCTACTTTTACGAATATAACCCCCACAGGGAGGAATTCCCTTCAGACCAGCTTACCTCGATTACCACGAGAGGGCTAAGGTTTGAGGAGAAACCATAAACCTGAGTATAAACTAAGGTTGTAATGGTTGTTGAAACTCACGAATGAATGAACGACACTATCGATACCAACAGAATAAGAGCAAATCTTTGATACTAATTACTAGTCTGCAGCTAGGAATTCTATACCATTGAATGCGAAGGGCGACAACCGCCGAAACATCTATTCTATAACAACATTGCTGAATGTTACTCTGAACTATCCATTCTAACCACGAGAGAGAGAGAGAGAGGGCGGACAAACTCTCCAACAGAAAGACGAACGATCCCAACAGAGATCACGACGACACACTGAGCATAAATATATGTATTGATTGCAATTATTCCCGAATGAGTGAGCGTTCATGTGCAAACGTTTAGCATTTCAATGAATACGATCATCAAGTGTGTAGTGATTCATTTGCGTAATTCCCGCCTTTCTCAGTCTACACCCACTTCCCTTTTGTCCACCAATCCGTAATACCGGTTTAGCCCACTAGGGCACATCCCCTATCATTTCCTTGTAACCATATCTACTTTGTTTGTTTGTATGTGCATTTCTGTGATTATTTAGTTACTTAATAAATAAATGATTGAGACAATTGATGTATGAAGGATTCATAGTGAAGACTGTATTTGTGCAGATAACCAACAATTTACGACGTTTGGAATGAGACTAACGTGAGTTAAAGAATAATTCATTAATTAGAAGACTAATTGATCAGATATTAAAATATCTGAAAGTTATATTAGGAAAATTATAACCTATTTTCCACGGTGCCAAGACGTTCTAGTTAATTACATTTACCTGAGTAGTTAGTCACGTAATAATAATTACAGAGAATTGATTGGATAAACTAACAGTCTTCAGTTTAATGATACCAAAGACACAACAATGTTGTGTAGTAAGCTGTTAGTAGCCCATGTGCCTCACCCTAATAAATTGGTCGCTTTCCCTCTCATAACTCAGCCTACTGTTCTGAGCTGGTGGTGCACATAGCCTGGTATAGAGAAATGTCATCATTGAATATTGTAAAAGCTTTCATTGTCTGTTTACATGCCCTGTTTATTTATCCTACGGTTCTGGCTTGGTGTACAGGGAAATTACTGTAAGAATAGCCCATGTTCTGAGCTCTGTCGCTGTACATTTCAAAAGTACTGAACAAATAGTTTTATTGACTACGTCTGTCTTGGCTTGCTCATTAATGTCTTAATAAAAATCATGGATTGCCTCTCATCAGCTCATCGTTCCCATACGCCATAGTTTGTACATGTCAGTAGAAACAACACTTGTTTAAACAAGTCAGTCATATCAACTATGTTTTTTAAAAAGGCAGTAAATGAGGCTGAATGAACTGTTTCGCTGCCAGACAAGGCTCTGCTGACAGCCAGGTGGAGCAGTGGTAAGGATTCATGGTGCTGAAAAGAAAGCTCTGCTGTTGGGACAGCTTTATGTAGGCGCTAACAGTTTATGGACACCTTTTGTAACTGTTATAGTGCAATTATTTACATTTTAAAAGTTAAGTGACACACATTTAGGCTATATTGAAGTGTTAGGTTCTAGGTGTGTGAGCTGCTCAGATTGGAGAGGAGGCAGAGTGTACACTAAGATTTCCTGAAAAAATGGGCCTGCGGGGAGCATATGTGGCCACAGCAGGTAGCCTAGTGGTTGGAGTGTTGGGCCAGTAACCAAAAGGCTGCTGGATCGAATCCCAGAGTTGACAAGGTAAAAATCTGTCATTCTGCCCCTGGGTGCCAAAGACATGGATTTTGATTAAGGCAGCCCCCCTGCACCTCTCTGATTCAGAGGGGTTGGGTTAAATGCAGAAGACACATTTCAGTTGAAGGAATTCAGTTGTACAACTGACTAGGTATCCCCCCTTTCCCTGTTATAGGATGACTTGGGAGAATGATGATCTGCAACAGACACCCCATCTCATTATCAGAAGTAGAAATACAGCCAGACTGGCCTGCTACTGTGCCTTCCTAGACTGTATAAATTGTGGAGAGTAGACTCACAACCAATTCAAATGGAATTAAACATTCAAATCACACAGCTTCTGCGCTGTTATTCAAATTATGATTTCACTGCATGCCTAGAGTAGACTTTGGTACTCATTTGAAAACAATATTGCAATTATTCATTGCATTGTGGTGTTGTAGGCTACTCTAGGTACGATAATTGTATTGTCCCTAAACAAGATACGTATATAGGGGAGCTTTTTGAGCTGCGTGTCTCATGTCTTCACTGTTCTTTCATACGCAGTGATGCACCTGGCCTCTCCGCTGCCTATCAGCTATTCCTTTTTGTTCATGTGGATTCATATAGAAAATATATGCAGCTTTGAAGGCTTTTATGTGTGGTATGATTGCTAGTTAGCCTATTTCAGATCTGGACAAACAATCCACCTACCACTATTGTCACTATGAATGGTGGATAGAGAGCAGGATAGACAGTTAGATTGGTTGACTATACTGACCTGTGGTATGTTAATAGTTAGTGTGTTTAAAAGCATAGGTCAAAAGGGAGTACCAAACACCTTGATATAGGGGAGGAGCATGCAAGCACATCAGGACATTTGGCTAGGATGGAAGACATGATGTAGTAAAACCTGCAAAAGAATGAATGTAAACCAAACCCCTTAAATCTTCCTCTCATCTGCCCCTAGCTGAACCTGAACCGGAACATCAGTGTGCATGTCCAACAGTGGGTCCGGTGGCCCCTGATGTCTCCCTGGTCTCCCACAGTGTATGGAGCAATCTCCCACAGCCCACCCTCTCCCAACCCACCTCAGCCATGCAACCCAGGCCTCCTCACCCAACCTTGGGTACCCACAGCGGTGACCCTGGGGTGTTCCTAGGGAGTCCTGGTACCGTAGGACCCCCCTCCCTTAGGGAGCTGCAGGTGACTGTCCCTGATGGACATTCACTTGGAGAGGGCAGGGAGGGGGAGTTACACTGGGACTCTCGTCCTCCTCCACCCACTGGAACTGAGTCAGACTCTGCACTCTATAAAACAGGCTCTAACCCCCCTTCTGCTACAGACCACCCTTTAGTGTCTTCCCCTCCCAGCCTAGTTCTCCTGGAGACTGTTGGCTCCAAGTACAAGGCTTTTTACTACCCCCAGACTGAAAGGGCGATGGAGGCTTCTGCAGACAAACCAGCAGGGAGAGGAGCAGCAGGTTCACCCCACAATCTCTTTGCTGTCCCTAGGGTCAAGCTGGTCACACCTGTCCCTTTCTTGTACAAGGCTCTCATCACCCTCAGTAGTGATGAGAGCACTGCCTATGTGTTGGCCAAGAGGTCACTGGACGCCAGGAACTATGGAATATATCAGGATGGAGTTTCAACAGAGACCCCTCAACTACAGGAGACTACAAAAACATACCCAAGCACAGAGAGATATTCACATGACTGGAACCATCCGATTGGGAGCACTACGACTGAAGCATCTCCACATTTGAAGATGACAGAAGAGGAGCCAGACAAACTACACACCACTACAAAGGTCCTGGGCCAAATCAGGAAGACTGAGTCAAAACATACTAGGACATACTATGAGGAAGGCTTGAGCACAGGTAAATACTGTAGCATAACACCCTGTTTGAACTACTTTATGTGTCCTCCTCCTGATTCAAAATACACACATTCACTTGTATGGAGATTTGGCTGTTTTCTCTGGTATGTACCTGATATTTACCTGATACTTTAAAGAAAGTATTCGTAAGTATGTGGTACTACCAAATGATGCATGTTTTAATGAATTTTAAGGAAACAATAAAGTAACGCATGTTGCTGTGTAATACCATTTCACCATGTAGAATAATCTTAAATACCATGCCATCATCCCTCAGATATCCTGTCAGAGAAGACAGATGTGGATGACACTCCTATTTCAGAAATGCCCAGTGAAGGCGCAGAGAAGAAATTCCAGAATAGGAAAACTGGTCATTACGATTCCAGCACCTACTACCAGACAGCCTTTATCATTGCAGCCATGTGCGGTGGATTTCTCCTCATCACAACACTATTCAGCGAGAAGAAGGTCAGAGGGAACACACACTGAACAAACAATTGTAGTGCCCAACTAAGCTGTCAGAGACAACTAGTTTACATCTGCCTCCACATGTGGGGATTAACCCTGCTAACCAATCCCACTCTAATTCCTACATAGAAGTCTAATTGAATATTTTTTTCGTTTCTCAGAGACTCCGAGCCCTTCTCCACAGTGCCAACATAATTGAAAACCAGAGGTAAAAAATGATATTTAATATGATCCTTAAATGTCATGGTGGTAAAACAGAAAACTGAAAAGATAGTGTAGTCCTTTGAAGGCTTTTTACATTAATCAGTGTGGCACTATTGCTAGGCAACAACCACAACACAAACATTCAGACATGGCGATGGTGCAGTCAACAGTGACATGAATCGTCAGGCAATGAACTTATGGTTTTGGCTCAAGATGATCATCTGCAACTTATACTCAACTCCAACTCAGTGTCATATTGATTTTTACTCAAACGTTCTCTGGAAATCAAAATCTATAAATTGGCTAACGTTTATTGGTACGTTCAGTCCTAGTGATGTGATGTCTTTCCACATGTTCAGATGAATTCATTCATTTAAATAAATGTATTGTTGATTAATTTATTAATATAAAACTGCAGCAACTGTCTGTTCTGTTTTAACTTAAGTAGCCTATATTTACACAATGATCACATGCTACCTCACCCTCACAATTCCATTGACTAGTTTTCACTAAAACCTAACCCATTGTGTTGTGTTACAGCCTGAATTAAAAATGGATTAAATAGATTTGTTTTCTCACCCATCTTGTCACAATACCCCATAAAGACAAAGTGAACATGTTGGGAAAATGAAATACAGAAAATATCAAATTTACATAAGTAGTCAATACAGTTAGAATCCCCTTACAGCTGTGAGTCTTTCTGGGTAAGACTCTAAGAGCTTTGCACACCTGGATTGTACAATATTTGCACATTATTCTTGAAAAAATTCTTCAAGCTCTGTCAAGTTGGTTGTTTCAAGTCTTGCTAACAAGACTTGCTAGTCTTGTTAACATAAACTCCAGTGTGTATTTGGCTTTGTGCTTTAGGTTAATGTTCTACTGAAAGGTGAATTTGTCTCCCAGTGTCTGTTGGAAAGCAGACTGAACCAGGTTTTCTTCTAGGATTTTGCCTGTGCTTAGCACTATTCCTTAATTGTTCACTCCAGGACATCACTTTGTATTCAGAACATAAAGTTTATTTCTTTGCCACGGTTTTTACAGTTGTACTTAAAATATTCAAAAACATGCATCTTGTTTGCATTAAGGCAATATTCTGTACAGGTTTCCTTCTTTTCACTTTGTAATTTAGGTTAGTTTTGTGGAGTAAGTACAATGTTGTTGATCCATCCTCGGTTTTCTCTACCTAAGCTACCTAAGCATGATTTCCAATCAGAGACAACGATAGACAGCTGTTCCTGATTGAGAACCATACCTGACCAAACACAAAGAAATAGAAAACATAGAAACATGAACAATAGAATGCCCACCCAAATCACACCCTGACCAAACCAAAAATAGAGACATAAAAAGCGCTCTACGGTCAGGGCGTGACAGGGCTTTCATACTTATAGACTAAAGACATTTTAGCTTTTTATTTTTTATTCATTTGTAAAAGACATCATTTCACTTTGACATTATGGGGTATTTTGTGTAGACCAGTGACACAAAATCTCAATGTAATCCATTTAAATTCAGGCTGTAACACAACAAAATGTTGAAAAAGTAAAGGGGTGTGAATAATATCTGAAGGGACTGTAACATGTTCCACAGGGCATGCCGCAACATTAAGGACATTGAGCTGCAGTATTATAAAGTCAAGGATTGAGAGATCTGGTAAGAGCCACTAACATTCCTTTCCACGTCTTCAGCAAGAATGAACGCTAAATGATTTATTGAGTCATTAGAAAACATCCTTCATTCCTATCCAAGCACTTCAGATGGCCAGGGTTTGGTTTCGCTTTGAGCATTTCTCAAATGGTATGTTCTTTACAATGCCCCACATGTGGAATTGGCTGGGACTAATGCACCCCTATTGAGATATGAGGGAAACAGTTCTCTCCCTCTCTCTCTCTTTCGCTCTCCCTCTCTCTCTCTCTCTCTCTCTCGCTCTCTCTCTCTCCCTCTCTCTCTCTCTCTCTCTCTCTCTCTCTCTCTCAATATATCATTCACACAATGACTAGGAAGTTAGTCTCTCTCTCACTCTCTCTCTCTCTCTCTCTCAGTATATCATTCACACAATGACTAAGAAGTTAGTCTGTCTCTCTCGCTCCCTCTCTCTCTCTCTCTCTCTCTCTCTCAGTATATCATTCACAAATGACTAAGAAGATAGTCTGTCTCCCTCTCTTTCTCTTTCTCAGTATATCATTCACGGATGACTAAGAATTAGTCTCTCTCTCTCTCTCTCTCTCTCTCAGTATATCATTCACACAATGACTAAGAAGTTAGTCTCTCTCTCTCTCTCTCTCTCTCTCTCTCTCAGTATATCATTCACACAATGACTAAGAAGTTAGTCTCTCTCTTTCTCTCTCTCAGTATATCATTCACACAATGACTAAGAAGTTAGTCTCTCTCTCTCTCTCTCTCTTTAGGATTGGTTTCAACTGCCAGTAAGAGACCAATAACCACCTAATTTGTCGAATAAGTGGAAGACATGGACATTTGGCTGAACTATTTTACTCGTGTCACTTTTGTATATAAATATCTAAGAATATCTAAAGTAATCTATTTTTATACAAATTAAGTTTATTATTGCTTGAAATATTGCTGGATTTTTTTTTTACAGAGAATCTTATGGTATCAAAGTTATACAATATTGGCCTGCTTCCATTATTTTTTTGTTTAAAAGGTTTGAGTGAATTTGTCGCTCATAGACTATTTGGACGGTGTCATGTACAACAGAAATAGTGTGGACCAATCCATCCTCCAAAGACTCTTCATCACGGCAGGAGTTAGCGACTTCACCTAACTCTGATGCTTTTTTCAATGCCCTGCCATCAAACATCTCCAATCGTGACTGATAGATCCTCACAGTGAAATGCACAGTTCAAGAGGGGAAGAACCTCATTTTTTATTACATCGGCATCTGTGTTTGGATGTGTCTCCTAAGTCAACATCAAAATTAAGAAAGTCTGTGTGACTGAAGCACTCCCATGACATTGTTGAATGGAGTTGGGTTCTTGAGCCAAAGTAAAACCAGGTGCCATTACCTCAAGCTGACAGAGGGATGTATCTTTGGGGATAAATAAATTAAATAGAAAAAAAACATTTTTAGTGAACTCCATAAATGCAATGATGCATCATACTGGATTAATTAGCATTTTAACATTACTCTGTTTTGTCCCTTTCAAATTATGACCTGTTTCTCATGCCATGTTGTGCTGATACCAATGAGAATGTATGACAATCTCCAGCAGTGTGTAAACCTATTAGAGCGCTCCATTCCCATACAGTGAATCATATCCATATACAAAGGATTGTGTTATAGTCAAGTGGCGTGAGTTGAACATGTTGTTGGTCCTTTGTCCCTTTCAATTGCTTAATTGGGAAGTAAGAGAATGCAATTGAAGTGCTGCTAATTGATGACTGTGCCTAGAACCTTCAACAAGCACTACACAATTAAATAGAAACTGCAATTCCATTTTCAGTTTGTTACCTAAATTATGAAATGTTTCAATATGACTTGTGCCCTGTAATAAGTGCAAATGAACATCTTGACAGTGCTAACTCATATGAGTCACCCTTGGATGATGCTGTATTTTGGATCAATTGTGTTGATTCAATGCAATGTATTAGATCATGTTAAGCCCCAGGATCATGTATGTATTATTTTAATACTGTATACAATAATAATAATACAAATAATAATGAAGATTGACATGGAACTGTTAAATATTTAGACTCTTATGTACAATTGCAGTAAATAGAAGTTGAGGTGTTGTCTGTTCATATTGGTCTTTGCTTAGGCCACGATTCAATCCAAAAAGGTGTTAGAGTCATGTTATAGTGCGTTTGACATAAAGGAAATAACCGATTGAGCTGACATATGCAGCGTTTACCGTCAATGCAATCTCAGCAAAAGTGTGGACATTGCCTTAAAAGCTGCATTGTCTTTAGATTTAGGAACTTAATTTGATCACCCTGTTGTAGAATAATTTAAAACGTGTGGTGTTTTGATGTTTAAAAAGGTTTCTGAAGTTTGTAATTTCCACTTTGAAATGTCAGACTTGATTTTTCCTTAAAAATGTATCAACCCCTACAAAAATGTCCATACATATTAATCCACATTATAATTGACATGTCCTGTTGCTGTAGCAAACTAGCTCATATTAAGATCCTATATCCGTACGTGTGAACGGCTTGAAGCCTTAGTGTCTAAATGCAGAAAGAACAATATATTAAAGGAATCCTCAATAAAATTGGACTGGAATGAATCCCTGGTTTTGCCTGTTATTGTGATGATTCTGTTCAGTTCGTTATTGCTTTGATGTCTTGGACGTATGAAAATGTCAACAAGGTATAAGATGACTTCAGTAAAAAAAAAAATTTAAAAAAGCAAATACATCAAGAACCCTTTTTGGAGCAGACGTTGGCTGAAATAGATGTGTATTTAGGTATTTGTATTTGAAAATCGTCTTTTCATTGTATTTGAGTATTTTCAAATAAACAAGCCAATACAACGACTTCTTCAAAAAGTATTTCATCCAACACATACTTGAAACCAAATATTCTACCAGATTCATGAAACAAAGATCACTGTGATTCAGACTCCTCTTTTACATGATAATCGATGGTTTAACTATAACAGTATTTGACTTCACATCACATTAAATTGACCATGATATTGTCCTGGGGTATGTTTCACTGGTGTTATTTGGCAATGAGGATGTCAGTTTGAGGTGTTTGGTGCAGAGTGACAGTAGATAATTAAGATTAAGACTGCCCTTGTAGCTGATGTACAGAAGAGCCAAATAATCTCTCCATATCTGACAGGGTAGGACCTACTGTGCACAGCAGTTCTTCTCTCCACGATCAGCCCCTAAAACGCTCCAACACTCCTAAAACACCCCTGACTAATCCCTTACCAACCCAACCACCACAAACTCAGAGGAACTTGACTTAAAGGGGCAGTGTCGTCAAAATGTTTTACTGATATATCCACTCTATGTGGTTGAAATAACACTCTGAAATAATAACAATTATGATAATGCACTTTTTTTGTGTGCGCTGTCTGAAAAAAAATGCCTTGGAATTACAGCCTGTTCAGGTGGGATGGAGTTTCTGGCCCAGATCATGACATCCTGAACTGATCTGATTGGAAAAATCATAATTGATTTGCATACTTTGAAGGGGAAAGCAGGGTAGTCTCTTGAGTCTAGACGATCCTATCCGCCAACCAGGGCTGTGGATGTAAATATGTATCAATACGCCCACTCTATCAAGTTTCAAGGTAAGACCCAGGTGCAGACAATGTTGAAGTAACAAAAGTTGATTAAATCGAACACAGGCAGTCAAAGGTACAAGATGGTAGGCAGGTTCAGAGTTAGGTTAAGCAGAGGTCGGTAATCCAGAGTAGCGGGGCAAAGGTACAGGACGGCAGACAGGCTCAGGGCGGGCAGAGGTCAGTAATCCAGAGTAGTGGGGCAAAGGTACGGGACGATAGGCAGACTCAGGGCCAGGGCAGGCAGAAAGGTCAAAACCGGGAAAACAGGCACTATCGACAGGACAGGAGCAAGGGGAAACCCGCTGGTAGGTATGACCGAACAAAATTAACTGGCAACAGACAAACAGAGAACACAGGTATAAATACACAGGGGATAATGGGGAAGATGTGCAACAACTGGAGGGGGTGGAGACAATCACAAAGACAGGTGAAACAGATCAGGGTGTGACACACACGATCAGACTGACCATTTAATTGGCAAAAGGAGGCTCAGGTAAATAAATTATTACAAATATGTTTGAAGTTATTTTCATAAAATAAACACATAGTAATTTATTAGACATACTGCACAGCGATGACATAAAATTAAAATGACAGCATAGGGGCTTTAAAGTAAAAGTTAACCCAAAATCCAGAGACTCCCAAATGATTCAATACATTGAAACTAGTTCTGTGGAGTTTACCCTCTGCCCTCCTCTTTCTTTCTCTTCTCTCTTCCTCTTCCACTTCCTCCTCTCGCTCTCAATTCAATTCAATTCAAGGGCTTTATTGGCATGGGAAACATATGTTAACATTGTAAAAACAAGTGAACTAGATAAAACAAAAGTGAAATAAATAATAATAATTACAGTACCCACAAAATTTCCAAAATAATTAAGACATTACAAATGTCATATTATGTGCAAATAATTACAAAAGGGAAAAGACATAAACATAAATATGGTTTGTATTTACTATGTTGTTTGATTGCCCTTTTCTTGTGGCAACTGGTCACAAATATTGCTGCTGTGATGGCCAACTGTGGTATTTCATCAAATTATATGAGAGATTCTCAAAATTGTGTTTGTTTTCGGATTCTTTGTGTATCTGTGTAATCTGAGGGAAATATGTGTCTCTAATATGGTCATACATTTGGCAGGAGGTTAGGAAGTGCAGCTCAGTTTCCACCTCATTTTCTGCGCAGTGTGCACATAGCCTGTCTTCTCTTGAGAGCCAAGTCTGCCTACAGCAGCCTTTCTCAATAGCAAGGCTATGCTCACTGAATCTGTACATAGTCAAAGGACCAGCTTGCTTAGGTGACTCTTCTCCAGGTTCATCTCTCTGTAGGTGATGGGTAGGGGGCAGTATTTTCACATCCGGATGAAAAGCGTGCCCAAAGTAAACTGCCTGCTACTCAGGCCCAGAGCTAGGATATGCATATAAGTTGATTTAGATAGGAAACACTCTAACGTTTCTAAAACTGTTAAAATAATGTCTATGAGTATGGCAGAACTTATTTGGCAGGTGAAACCCCGAGGACAAACCATCGAGGAATTATTTTTTTTTGAGTTCACTGTGTTTTCAATTGGTTTTCTGGGAATCTAGATTTCTGAGGCACCTGGTTGCAGTTCCTATTGCTTCCACTAGATGCTAACAAGTCTTTAGAAATTGGTTGATGTTTTTCTTTTGAGTCATGAAGAAGTAGCCCTTTCCTTTCTGAGTTCCAAGTTTTTTCGAGCCAAGTGGACTCATTTGTTTGGGGCATGCGACCTGGAGCTCGCTCCACCTTGATTTTATCCGCTATTGAACACAGTATATTCCGTCTTAAATTTGATCGATTATTTACGTTTTAGGATACCTAAAGTTGGATTAGGAAAGTTTGAAATGTTTGGACCAAGTTTACAGGTAACTTATTAGATCATTTGCAGTCATATTGGGCGAGTTGGAACCGGTGTTTTTCGGAATCAAAAGCACCAAATAAATGGACATTTTGGGGATATAACGAAGGAAATGATCGAACAAAAGGACCATTTGTGATGATTTAGGCCAAGGTATACATTGTTTTTTTGTGTGCTCTATGTCAGCGGTGTCTAGATGGAATTTGTATTTGTATTTGTGGTCCTGTAGTCTTGTAGTTCATTCTATCTCTGTCTTTGGAGTGCAGAACTGGGACAGCCTGCTTGATGCAAGCCTCACTCTGCTCCATTGTCAGTGAATGCATGGTTCACAAATCCGCAAACATTGGACAAATTCATTGTTTTATTGAAATCCAATTTTTTGGGTCACATACACATGATTAGCAGATGTTATTGCACTTGTAGTGAAGCTCTGACAGTGCAGTAATATCTAACAAGTAATATCTAACAAATTACAAAACATATACAGAATACACAGAAATCTAACTAGGAATGAATTAAGACTATATACATATGGATAGATGGTTAGAGAGGAATGGACTAAGATACAGTAGAATAGTATAGAATACAGTATATACATATGAGATGAGTAATGCAAGATTTGTAAACATTATTAAGTGAATGAGATACCGTGGAATAGTATAGAAAACAGTATATACAAATGAGATGAGTAATTCCAAATTTGTTAACATTAAGTGACTATGATATCATAGAATAGTATAGAATTCAGTATATACATATGAGATGAGTAGTACCAGAAATGTAAACATTATTAAAGTGATTCCTTAAAGTGGCCAGTGATTTCTAGTCTATGCCTATAGCAGCCTCTAATATTCGAGTGATGGCTGTTTAACAGTCTGACGGCCTTGAGATAGAAGCTGTTTTTCAGTCCCTCAGTCCCAGCTTTGATGCACCTGTACTGACCTCGCCTTCTGGATGATAGCGGGATGAACAGGCAGTAGCTTGGGTGGTTGATGTCCTTGATAATCTTTTTGGCCTTCCTGTGACATTGGGTACTGTAGGTGTCCTGGAGGGTGGGTAGTTTGCTGATGGAAAATGCGTTGGGCAGACCGCACCACCCTCTGGAGAGCCTTGCGGTTGCGGGTGGTGCAGTTGCCGTACCAGGCTGTGATACAGCCTTACAGGATGCCTTCAATTGTGCATCTGCAAACGTTTGTGAGGATTTTAGGTGACAAGTTACATTTCTTTATCCTCCTGAGGTTGAAGAGGCTCTGTTGTGCCTTCTTGACCACACTGTCTGTTTTCACCACACTGTCTATTTCAGTTTGTCAGTGATGTGTATGCCAAGGAACTTAAAGCTTTCCACCTTCTCAACTGCGTTCTCGTCGATGTAGATAGGGTCTGCACCCTCTGCTGTTTCCTTAAGTCCACAAATCATCTCCTTTGTTTTGTTGACGTTGAGTGAGAGGTTGTTTTCCAGGCACCACACTTCCAGAGCCCTCACCTCCTCCCTGTAGGTGGTCTTGTCATCGTTGGTAATCAAGTCTACTACTGTTGTGTCGTCTGCAAACTTGATGATTGAGTTGGAGGCATGCTTGGCCACACAGTCATGGGTGAACAGGGAGTACAGGAGGGGGCTGAGCACGCACCCTTGTGGGGCCCCCAGTGTTGAGGATCACCACCTGGGAGCGGCCTGTCAGGAAGTCCAGGCTACGTTGGTGGCACTGTGTTATCCTCAAAAGCATGCAAAGAATGTATTTAGAGTGTCCGGAAGCAAGACGTCGGTCGCGGCGATGTGGCTGGTTTTCCTTTTGTAGTCTGTGAGTGTCTGTAGTCCCTGCCACATACGTCTCGTGTCTGAGCTGTTGAATTGCGACTCCACTTTATCTCTAAACTGACGTTTAGCTTGTTTGATTGCCTTGTGGAGTGAATAACTACACTATTTATATTCTGCCATATTACCAGTCACCCTGCCATGGTTAAATGCAGTGGTTCGCGCTTCCAGTTTTGCGCAAATGCCACCATCTATCCACGGTTTCTGGTTAGGGTAGGTTTTATAGTCACAGTGTGTACTACATCTCCTATACACTTCCTTATAAACTCAGTCACCTTATCTGTGTATGCGTCTAGATTATTTTTGCAAGCTACCTGAAACATATCCCAGTTAACATTAACAAAACATTCCTGAAGCGTGGATTCCAATTGGTCAGACCAGCATTGAATAGTTTGAAGCACGGGTACTTCCTGTTTGAGTTTCTGCCTATAGGACGGGAGGAACAAGATAGAGTCATGGTCAGATTTGCCGAAAGGAGGGCGGGGGAGGGCCTTGTAAGCATTCCGGAAGTTTGAATAGCAATGGTCGAGAGTCTTCGCAGCGCGAGTAGTACAGTCAATATGTTGATAGAACTTCGGCAGCCTAGTCCTCAGATTTGTTTTGTAAAACTCCCCAGCTACAATAAATGCAGCCTCAGGAAATGTGGTTTCCAGTTTGCACAAAGTCCAATGAAGTTCTTTGAGGGCCGTTGAGGTATCGGCTTGAGGTGGGATGTAAATGGCCATGGCAATGGCGGAGGAAAATTATTTTAGGAGATAATATGGTCGGCATTTAATTGTGAGGTATTCTAGATCAGGTGAATAAAAGGACTTGAATTCCTGTATGTTCCTAGAATTACACCATGAGCAGTTAATCATGAAACACAACCCTCCGCACTTCTGCTTCCCGGAGAGATATGTATTCCTGTCAGCGCAATATACTTAGATTTCTGCTGGCTTTACCGACTCCAATAAAGTATCCCAAGAGAGCCATGTTTCCGTGAAACAAAGTATGTTACAGGCCCCGATGTCTCTCTGGAAAGATATCCTTGCTCTAAGCTCATCAACTTTGTTATCTAAAGACTGAACATTAGTGAGTAATATACTCGGAAGCAGTGGGTGGTGTGTGCGTCTCCTCCTTAAGTTTAATTTTTGAGTGTTGTACTTTCGGTTTTGTACACCAGCTTCCAACAGCTGAAAGCACAATATTTTGGATTATTGAAAATATATTTCACAGTGGTTTAGATGGCAAAATGGTTCGCTACACTATACCCATATTGCAGGTGATTCTGAGCCACTTATGACAACTATTTGGCACTGCTGGCCCAGCCTCGGCTATGGCCAGTGATATGTGGGCCAAAAGTGGGCCGAGCACAGCATACTATTCTGTACTCATTATCGCATGCCAATTTTGGGCCAATTGTGGCTTGTGATACAGTGGCTTGCAAAAGTATTCACACCCTTGACATTTTTCCTATTTTCAACCTGGAATTAAAATAGATTTGTGGGGGGTTTGTATCATTTGATTTACACAACATGCCTACTACCACTTTGAAGATGCAAAATATTTTTTCTTGTAAAACAAATAAGAAATAAGACCAAACAAACAGAAAACTTGAGTGTGCATAACTATCCCCCCCCCCCCCCCCCCCCCACTCCCAAAGTCAATACTTTGCAGCAAATAAAGCTTCAAGTCTCTTGATGTAAGTCTCTATAAGTTTGGTACATCTCGCCACTGGGAATTTTGCCCATTCTTCCAGGCAAAACGGCTCCAGCTCCTTCAAGTTGGATGGGTAAGCGTTGTTTGCTAGCTGCTAACAAGCTATTTTGGTTAAGTCAAAGATGTATGGTAAGCTAGGGGCTTATGAAAATTAGCTAGATAACCAATGACTCTAGTTAAGTGTACAATGCATGATACATTTCTTACAAGTAAAAAGAAAACCAGCATAGGCTAGCTTAATGACTGTTTTGACCTTCTTATTGACACGTTTTTAGTGAGCTAGCCAGCTAGTTAACATTAGCTTACGTGTTGTGCATTCGTACTTTTTCACGTGGTGACATGCTAGCTTGCATTAACCCACCAGGGAAGGGATATTTACCTAGCTAGTTAATATTAACTCACCATTCGTGTAGTTAGATTTGCCAGCTAACGTTAGGCTGGCACCATGGCAAGGAAAGTTGGTTAGCTAGCATGTCACCACTTAGAAAAGTCTGGATACACGAATGGTGAGCTAATGTTAACTAACTAGCTATCTATCTAAATATTGGCTTATGGGCTAGCTATTTAGGCACCATGCTTGGCTAGTTAACTAAATTATCTGAAGTTGGCTAGCTAGCTCACAACTTGTGGCTTCAATGTTTTCCCCATACAATTACAGCTTTGTTCCATAAGTGCATATGTTGTACATGACTAACTAACTCACCCCATTCTGTACAAATGCGCACACGCACAACATTCAAACGAGGCTACAAAGAAAACTAATGGGACTGTAGCGACTGTGTTGACGTCAAAATCGGGGGTGTGAACTAGGTTTCTATTCAAGCGTTGATCGACATGATAATGTCTCTATAGTATTGGAGAAAAGTTGAAAAAACTGACCCTCCGTTACATCTTGACGTGTCATGTCGTAACGTACAGCACACATAAAGCAACTATTTCAGTCTTACAATCTCTCTCCACCAGGTGTAGCACTTCTATCATCCTTTAAAAACAAGAAATGGACAGTGACGGGGGTAAGGGGGATACCTAGTCATTTTTTTCATCATCATTGCATTCATTCATCATTCTCAAAGCCGCTGTTTACTTCTAAGATCACTTTAGCACCGCCCCAAAAACCCGATTCAAATTCGACACAAACCTTCAAATAGGTATGTAATGATACATTATATAAACTCTTTACAGTGTTTTATTAAAATTTTAGAGGTGATAAGGTGATAAGTTGGACAGATCGAGTGAAAAAAAAAAAAATTCCTACACAACATCTCTCCTTCTCACTATCACGCATTAGTTTCGCTTCCCCACCCGTCATTTTTAAAAAGACCTCATTGCTCAATCAGGCTCATTGCCTGCTTGAATTATGCAGAAACGGGCAGCGTTTAGGTCATGTAATTGATTCTGTTGGAAAGGGGAGAAATTGTGCTTTACAATAGTATTGACGTTACAGTTGATCTGGAAGTAGTACTTTTTGGGGGCGCTAAAATAAGGGCAATTGTACGGACCAAGGCGATGTACGAGTTTATGTGAGTTTACGTTAATTGTTGAGGGACCACTTGTCACATTGTCTAAGGTGGGTTTGTGTTATGAAAAACAATTCGTTTTCAGTCCAGATGAAGATGGTGATACAGCATTGAAACAGACCTACCTCTGACCAAATGTCTCTTTGTTTTCCAACAGAAGTACATCCCTCAGACCATCCGGTGCATGGACATCCTGTGCCAGTGTGATCCGAATGTCTAGTTGTGGAGACTACAGTAAATCGAGCCTGCGGACAGACTGTTCAGATCAAATATGACACAATATTGTGTAAAACATTGAATTTGTAGATGCATTGACATTTTGACTTTATGCCCCCTTTTTCTATGTTTTAGACATGAGGCGTAAATGCGTAACATTAAGCAGTGCAGGATCAACGCTTCCCTAACCAGGGAGATCTGCTGGAAGTGATGTACTCTCTCACTCTGGTCGAAAGATATTTAAACATCATGAATTCCCACTATGCCCATGATAAAATGTAACGTTAATTGTGCTGTACTGAATGAGACTGAGGAGATGAAATCCAACCAGGCTTTGTGATTGAACTTAGTTTAACAAAATTATTTTAGTTCAAATCAAATCAAATGTTATTTGTCACATACACATGGTTAGCAGATGTTAATGCGAGTGTAGCAAAATGCTTGTGCTTCTAGTTCCGACCATGCAGTAATATCTAACAAGTAATCTAACCTAACAATTTCACAACAACTACCTTATACACACAAGTGTAAAGGAATTAATAAGAATATGTACATACAAATATATGAATGAGCGATGGCCGAACGGCATATGCAAGATGCAGTAGATGGTATAGAGTATAGTATATACTGTACTTGGTTTTTGTTTTTGTTTTAAATGGCTTGGTTTTTGTTTTACATGCACTGTCAAATGTGGGACCTTATATAGACAGGTGTGTGCCTTTCCAAATCATGTCCAATCATTTGAATTTAACACAGGTGGACTCCAAACAAGTTGTAGAAACATCTCAAGGATGGTCAATGAAGTTTAATTTCGAGTCTCATAGCAAAGGGTCTGAATACTTATGAAAATAAGTTATTTCAGTTTGTGTTTTTTTAAATGTGCAAAAATGTTTTTAAAAAAAACTGTTTTTGCTTTGTCATTATGGGGTATTGTGTGTAGATTTATGAGGATTTTTTAAATCCATTTTAGAATAAGGCTGTAATGTAACAAAAGCAGGTCATTGGTAAAAATAGAAAAGAGTAGAGGGCCTAGAAAGCTGCCCTGCGGTACATCACACTTTACATGTTTGGCATTAGAGAAGCTTCCATTAAAGACAACCCTTTGAGTAATATTATATAGCTCTGAATTGTTGTTGTCCAGTAGCCTATGTCTCCTTGCTTAATAAAAGGTTATCTTTTGTGCCTACAACTCAGTGTAACGAATTTGCACATACTCCGACTGCTATTAGAAGTAAGTGCTTTTTGTACCTCCAGTCAATAGCAATCATTCCATTGAGACATATTGTAGACTTGTTAAAAAGATAACATGAGTACAAATATTTTCACAGGCTTTGTTTGATCTACAATCCAATATGTCAGTCCTGACTAATCCTGCAGATAATGGTGGGTTGGTTGTACTTATGGATAGGACAGTTTATGTAGATGAGTGTCACTATTCTGCCTGCGGCTATGGAATCCTGACCTGTTCACTGGACGTGCTACCTGTCCCAGACCTGCTGTTTTCAACTCTCTAGAGACAGCAGGAGTGGTAGAGATACTTTTAATGATCGGCTATGAAAAGCCAACTGACATTTACCCCTGAGGTGCTGACTTGCTGCACCCTCGACAACTACTGTGATTATTATTATTTGACCATGCCGGTCATTTATGAACATTTGTACATCTTGGCCGTGTTCTGTTATAATCTCCACCCGGCACAGCCAGAAGAGGACTGGCCACCCCTCATAGCCTGGTTCCTCTCTAGGTTTCTTCCTAGGTTTTGGCCTTTCTAGGGAGTTTTTCCTAGCCAACGTGCTTCAACACCTGCATTGCTTGCTGTTTGGGGTTTTAGGCTGGGTTTCTGTAAAGCACTTTGAGATATCAGCTGATGTACAAAGGGCTATAAATACATTTGATTTGATTTGATTTTGATTCATAGACATCTGCATGACAACACCTTTCACAATAAACTCAGAAGTGACCCCACTTCCCAAGTTCAGAACACTATCTAACCTGTCCTAGATGAAAATTACTTTTTGGCTATTCCAACATCCTAAAATTGCTACTTTTACATACTTTGACAAAATCACATAGGAATGTTACAAAACCTCCAGGGTGCCCTATTGTAGTGGGCATTAATGCAGAAATGGCGCCTTAATCGAGTTATGTTACTTTTTTGTTTGACCACTCGCAGATCAACTCTCCTCCTTTGTAAAGGACACCTGCAGTATGATCTCTATCATTGAATCTCTTGATCCTCGCCCTGAAAATACTTTCTTAGCTACTTTTGATGTTGAGTTGTTATACACTAGTATTCCACACAAGGGCGGTATTGAAGCCATGGAACATTTTATTTTGCCCAAATGTGACTCATTTCAGGAAACAAGGTGTCTGTCGCACGTTACTACTTCACAGGAGAGCCATTTGAAAGTAATCTTTTTTTTAATCCAAGGACCCATTTCAATAGAATGTTCATGATGTCACTGTGATATAAAACAGCCTAACCAGCTCTGCTAGAGCGAGTAAAATGGTCAGAGTGAGCTGTTCCCTCATTTGTGTCTGGAAGTAGCTAGCCAACCAGCTAGCCAGTTAGCTTTGGTGCTTGACTGCTGATGCTTGACTGCTGTTGTTACTGTAGGTCAGAATGCTCGGATCAACCCTACTCCTCGGCCAGAGCGTCCAGTGTGTGGTCTGAACGTTCCGAGAGCGAAACGCTCTGAATTTACAAACGGACAATCTGACAACGCTCTGAATTTATGAACGCCCAGAGCGCACTCTGAGCACACTCTGGCGTTCCAGATTGAATTCACAAACAGAGATAAGTGAGATATTCAATTATTTCATTATCGCATAGTGAAAGTAATTGATATCACTATTGGAAGAAGTCTAAGAAACCTCCAAACGCAGTGGTGTGAAATCATGGATGCCAAAACATGTACAAAGAAAAAAATCTAAATATATATAACGCATCTTTTGTTTCTCTGTGTTTCATAATTGTCCTTCAATTCACAAAAAGCTGAATGTATCTCACTGGAGAAAACATTAGAGCGAACGAAACAGCGCCCCTCTTTTCCAGTATATGTAGCCCATCTATCTGATGCTGTCTGGTAAAAAAAAGCATGACATTCTTGCCGTCCATAGCACTTAATGATAAACATTTTTGATAATAATAGCCAATCAGCTTTGAGCTAAACTGAGGGAACTCCACTGTGAATGGTCCTGGCACACAACACAAGTGTCAAGAGAAGCCAGTTTGGATTTGGCTTTACACCAATCACATCAAATCAGAACGTCATGTATAGAAAAAACTTGAATTGTTGCATCTTGTTATGTCGTTGTCCTCCAGCGGCTAGCTAAAATTGTCCCTTTCCTACACACACACACACCAATTGATTAAGGGACTGCTGAATGCATATTATTCTCTCTTGCTTTGTTTGCTCTTTTCAGTATTATATCTATCTCAGTTAAGCTACTGTACTCAGGAAAGGGCTAAAAATGTTCCCTATTAATGTTTGTAGCCTTAGAAATAAGGTTCAAGAAATCAATAACTTGCTAACATCAAATAATATTCATAAATTAGCCATTTTTGAGACTCATTGCCATTTTTGAGACTCATTGCCCATGAAAGGAAGTTAGGCTAGCAAGCAAGCATTTTAGCCAGGTAGTCTAGGACAACAAAAACTCAAAGCTTGTACTGTATGATAGGATCATAGTCAATTTTGGATATTATTGGAATTTCTCCGCAAGCAGAGTGAGTCAACATATTTTTTTCTACTTGCGGGCATGCATGCACACACACACACACACACACACACAGAAATTAGCTCCATGGACAGCCACATCATATTTAACTTACATTGATTGAACTACATTTTTTTGGTATCTTTTAGTTGTCACTGTACTAAACTAAGCATAGGTGATTTGATGATGTTGAATGTTGAATGTTGAAGTTGAAATGGTGCTGGAATAGTGGAGGAAGCTCCTTACAGTAACTAGCTGTGGTTCTAAATCAACGATTTGCTTGACCATGCTGTAGATCATGTTAGTTACATGCAAAATGCTTTGTGGACTTCACCGGACAGATGTTGCTCTCCAGAGTTGTCATGAAGCAAAGGTGTGGTTGAATTTATTCTGCCACTGTGTCTTCTTATTGTCTCAGCCTTAGGCCTATACATTATGGTGCAAGGCATATGAACTAACAGGTTAAAAAGCAATCAACGCAATCACAATTATCACAAAATATGCGTTGTAATATTGCTTTTTTTCCCTGGCTTGGCTTCCACAGTGATTTTACCCACGCACTGCTATTGCCAGAACATCAGACACATAGATGAGAATCCCTCAAGTATGTTTCTGAGTTGAATAATATTAAGTCTTGAATATCTTTGAGGACCATAGTGGGTTTACTTACACGTTGTCCAAACAGCAAACTACTCAATAGTTACATAAATTACTGATGTCATCTATGCACATAACATTTGAGTAGATGGAACATTATTTTAAAGGCACAATATTCAGCTTCGCAAGCGACCCGACCAAATTCACATTGAAATTAAGGATGCATGATAGATCGGTGAACATGTCGGAATCGGACGATATTAGCTCAAAACGCCCACTATTGTGACTAATCCTTATTGTGGCTAGTTTAACATAGATGGGTCCTTACAATAAGAACTGTCTTATAAATTAGGGCTATTTTAGATGATGATACCTACTATATAGTTAGCTAGCTAACTATAGCTACTGAAACAGATTATATTGTTTTGTTATGTTTTTAGGGAAGAACATTGTTTGCATCCATGAGCTTGCTAGATTTTTTTTATGACAGCACTGTAGGTGTGCAAGACAACTTTACCAGCATCATAGAATATGTATTGATTAATTGTTGTGACATATGAAATGTGAGTGATAGTGTAAACAATGTGTAATTATAACTAGGTAAAAAATGTATGAAAGCGTTAAATTATTATGTGACGTGCAGTCATATTCAGGTCCTCATTGGTCAACAAGCTTAATTGACACGTCAAATAGTGTTAAATAGTATATTTTTTGACACGCAAAGACCTGAACAGCGTTCCATAGCAAAGACCCAAACGGCGTTCCATAGAAATCCTGGTTGAGAATGAAATGACTAAACAAATGAACAACGAAACAACACATCAAGTAAGTGAAAGAAATAGGTTTTGATTACGTTTGACTGGTAATGGGGACATACGTAAATGCGTGTGTAACCTTAATTTAACTAGGCAAGTCTGTTAAGAACAAATTCTTATTTGCAATGACGGCCTACCCCGGCCAAAGCCGGACGACGCTGGGCCAATTGGGAACCACCCTATGGGACTCCCAATCACGGCCGGATGTGATACAGCCTGGATTCGAACCAGGGACTGTAGTGACGCATCTTGTGTTGAGATGCAGTGCCTTAGACCTGCTGCGTCCATGTGTGTGTGTTAACTATTTAACTGTACTAGAATGCTTCAAAAGCAGCATAAATGTTAAATATCGGTTATCGGTATCGGAAGGAACATTTTCGATATCGGTATCGGCCAAAATGTCATATCGGTGCATCACTAATTGAAATGTCATTGGATCTGTAATTCTCATTGAACGCAAGTCTGACAAACAGTTGATTAATTTTATTCATTCTACTATTTCTATGCTTCTTGTTGTTAAGCTTCGTTTTTGCATCTTTTTACTTTCAGTTTTGTACACCAGCTTCAAACAGCTGAAAATTCTATATTTTTGGTTATTGAAAATACATTTTAAATCTGTTTAGATGATACAATGAATCTCTACATTTCTTGTTTTGTCACATAAACTGAAATAAATCAAACAGTTTATCATTTTTATCCAGGTAATACCGGAGCGATTTCTACACACTGCACATTTACAACCATACTTTTGGTACAAGGTGACAACATACTGACAGACAGTGTCTGGTAGCTTCCCTCTTTAGCCTCATTTGATCTTTTTTCTGGGTTTGAACAGAGTCATCAGTATCATTGTCATCACTGTCCTCCCCATCCTCCATGTCCTCCCCGTCCTCCACGTCATCTCCTTTGTCTGTCTCAACCCTCTCTTTCTTCTGTTGGGCTACATATCCTGGCAGCGGCCTCTTCTGTCTTCACCTCATCGTAATAGTCATCCTCCTCCTCCTTTGCCTCTCTTAGCTATTCCTCCACGTTCTTGTAGTCGTCTCCAGGGCAGATCGTCCATCGACCATGGTACCCTCCTCCCAGGACAGACGCCACGTTCTCATAGTTCCCCTTTAAAGACGCCTCAGGGGAAACGTTGATGTAATCCTTGTCTTGGCCGAATGCTCTGACACTGGGATTAATGTAGGGGCTAAAGGTGAAATTGTCAGACTAGAAAAAACACAGGGGAAATGTCAACTTTACACACTGTTATTCATATAGGACTTATTCTGTATTTTATAGAACTCAACAGATGTCAGGATTGTGTACATCTCAAGTAAACCTTTCTAACAGAATAGCCTAACAGAATGTTCTCCAAGTTATATTATGTTATTTTTAGGTTCATGTTGTTATGGCAATAATCAAAAGCAGAGGTTTTAGAGGGTTTCCGCTTCCTGTGAGGTCAATCACCAAGTCATCAGATCTCATCGAGGAAGTCTCGTCATCAACAAAATGGAGACATCCGTATTGAATTTAGTTTATTAAGTCTGCATGTACTTAAATAATGTCTGGTCTACATTATCTGCAGCCTCTTCAATGACTCCGGTGAGATGATGGTGTTGATGGTACATAATAAATACATCTCCCAGTCATAAGCATTGCCATGAGCCATATTTGTTGGGGTGGTCCTGGAGAATCCTCCCTGGTATTTGGCTCCACCTTGGTTGGATGTGGCTGGATTTAGTGAAAGACACAAATGTTTTCATATGTTGATTCATGAGTGGATGTAATGGATAAGATAGCTGCTCAGATTTACCTAACAGATAATGCCCTGTACATTACAGACATCTAGCTATTGTTCCCCAAAAGGGACGAAGAGCATTAAGAAAGTTAGGGAAGAGTCCTAGTTTATGCATGCCATGTAGCTGATGCTTTTATCCAAAGTTAGGGAAGAGTCCTAGTTTATGCATGCCATGTAGCTGATGCTTTTATCCAAAGTTAGGGAAGAGTCCTAGTTTATGCATGCCATGTAGCTGATGCTTTTATCCAAAGTTAGGGAAGAGTCCTAGTTTATGCATGCCATGTAGCTGATGCTTTTATCCAAAGTTAGGGAAGAGTCCTAGTTTATGCATGCCATGTAGCTGATGCTTTTACCCAAAGCGTCTTACAGTCATGCGTGCATCCATTTTTCGTATGGGTGGCCCCAGCGGGACTTAAACCCATTATTGAGCCAGAGGACCACATCTATCTTGAGATGCAGCCATTGTGTTTAACTTAAACTTCTGTGTATGTCATGCATTACAGGATGTCAACTTCATTTACTCAAAAAGATTTCAAGTGAAAATTAGAGTTTATGTAAGTAAATTATTGAGATTCTGATGTAACAGGGCTAGGGTCAATTCAAATTGAAGGCAGTCAATTCATGGAGGTGATTCCAATATAAAATTCAAACATTTAATAACAAATATTTGGCTTCTACTTTTCAGTTTATTGAAAGTCATTGAAATTGGAAAAATTATTGAATTGGAATTTCAGTTTACTTCCTGAATTGACTGCCTTGAATTAAAATTGACCCCAACCTTGTTATGTAAGGAACAATGTTATTAACATATGAGATTATGATGACATCTGATTAATCAACCATTGTTTTAAGTTTAAATGATCACCCTTAACACTCACCCCTTCGCTTCTTCAGAACCACCAACACAATGCTAAGGATATGGCAGTGCCTCTCCTATGGCCATGTATGTAGAACACCAATGGGTTTGGGCCGCAGCAAAAAAAACAAATAGCACAGTGGGTGAGGATGTTGCCTTTGAGCCGAATACTAACTTATCTCATCTTATCCGATCTGTTTTTGTCCAAATCTTCAATGGACAATGCATGATTTACGTGAAAGTCTGAGTTAAGCGGATACATATCAAGTTAGGATTTATACCAGTTAATGTCATTGATATAACAACAATAACTATTGTCGGTAATTCCATTTCTATCAAACCTCAGGATAAGATCCAGATGCATACACAGGAGGCAGATGGTTAGAATCTCTGATATTTATTAAAATACAAGGGGCAGGCAAGAGGCAAGTCAAGGACAGGCATAAGTTCGTAAAACAGGTCAGAGTCCGAAAGGTACAGGGTGGCAGGCAGGCTCGAGGTCAGGGCAGGCCGAAAGGTACAGGGTGGCAGGCAGGCTCGAGGTCAGGGCAGGCCGAATGGTACAGGGTGGCAGGCAGGCTCGAGGTCAGGGCAGGCCGAATGGTATGGCAGGCGGGTTCGGTGTCAGGGCAAGCAGAAAAGGTTGGAACTGTTAACTTATTGTTTTTGCAGTCTCTGGAAACTTGGCAAAAAGCTGCTCACAGTTTTCAATGATAGGCCAAACTGGACATTTCCATAGCCAGTAACCATCTGAACACTTAAATCCCACAGAGCCTCCAAATTCCCCATTATTCTGCTGAACTCCCAAATCACCTGTTGAAATTGTAGAATTGTCACTTTGTATATTTTTTTTATTTAGCTCTAATTTGCATGCAAATGTCCGACTGAGGATACCAGATCTGGTATAATTCACACAGGACCCGTTTTGTGATCTGCCTTTTTCTACACTGTCATTCATTTTCTTGTACTGTATATCAATTTCAGTGAACAGAACAGTAGCTTTAAACCATGCTAGCTAGGGCTAGCCACTCAACAACATCTATGGGCTTTTAACAATGTTGTCCGCCTTTTAGTCAATAAAACTAAATATTTTCATGTTTGGTTAACTACTAATTCAGTTTATGAATTTACTTTATTTAGTTACTTTATACCCCCCCGCCCTCAATGCATTGTGGTCTGTTCTGTTTAACCTTACCTTCCAACCTGGTAAGCAGAAGCATCCCGATAAGGAAACTGTAGACTATCTTCATGTTCATGTACAGTATTAAAGTCCTACTACTCTAGGCCCAAGGTCTCTGACCCAGTAAAGGTGCTGTTGTCTCTGAGTGTCTACATGCTTTGGCTACTTCATTCTAAAACATTATCCACTCTACATCGTCAGCACTTAGTTCATCTTATGCTTGAGCAGGTTATAGAGCAATAGATCAGACAAATAAGCCAACCCCCAGTGAAAACGTGTTGGCCACAACCACTCTGTAGAGAGGAAACCATGTTGATGTTGAACTGATAACACATGAGGTGGAGTTGCTTGAAAGTATTGCTGAAGATAAATTACATTTCAGTCTGCTGGATTACAGTGCCCATTTATTGAATGGTGTCATGTTTTTGATTTCCAGTTGCATTCATAAAACTATCACAGATATCAGAATGGAAATATGTTGCAAAACATAGGGTTCACACACACACATATGGGTAACACATGACAGTGGCTGTTGTAAATTATAAATTCATTATAAAGTAATTTCATCAATAGCTGTCATGAATCGTCATAGATGATATAGCAATATTTCAAGTGTAGGCCTTGGAATTTTGTCTGCTTTTTACACATAAATATATCTACCTACATCATATTGTCAGTCACTGTTCAAAATATAATCAAATACATAACTGAGAGACGTAGAGCCCATCCTAATAACTATCATTTCCCATAACGTAGGCCGAAGGTGTTATGGTTGTATGAGGACCTCCATGCTCGATTCTGACGAATCCTGTTTTGTGGGTGGGGCTTCGCTGGGTACCACCACCACCACACCCTTCTGGGTAGTTCCGCCTCTAGCAGTGGATTGTCTACGTCATTGGGTAGAAGAGCAGGAAATTTGTCAGGCGGTGGGCCCTCTGTTGATGAAGTGGATAAATCTCTCAAGACTTTTAGCATTGCATTGTCTGGACTCTCCCCTGTGGAAACAAAGTTTATATTGCGTTGTAGATCCCAATATGAGCCTTAACAGTCACCACAGCAAAAACCACACAAGTCTCAGTCAGCCTTTATATCTCTGTTATAATACTGTCATGTCATAGTCAAAATGATGATTTTAGGACTAACACTCGTGTGAAGCATGACCTTCATGCTTTCTATCTCATCTCATTTGATCTAAACCACTGATAATTTGTCCACATACATACTGTATTTACAGACACTATTTAATTTACATGAGTGACTGTACCTTGGGTATAGTGGGAGTATCTGAGACTGCTAGTAGGGAAAGTCTCTGTTAGTGAAGCGATTAACATCAGAATCACGGTGAACTGCCGCATGGTTGGTGGTGTTAACCTAGAACCCACCGCTTGGCTTAATGTATCTGTAAGGAGAAACACAGGAGAGAAGTCCAGTACATTAAAGGTGCAGTAATGACCAACTTTGAATATAGCTTAGGGTAGTAGGAAGGCCTTGAAAGTGAATTATCTAGCCAAAATAAAGCATGGTAAAAAAAACTGTATATGTATATCACTGTATATTGTCCACCTGCTCACCCCTTTAGATCAATGTGGATTCTGTAAATGGATAAAGTGCATCTTAGGAGGGGTTGGTTTAGTGTGAAATGCATTTTGATGTATTGTGGATGTGTGTAAAGGGCAGTTGATGTATTGGGGATGTGTGTAAAAGGCAGTTGATGTATTGAGATGTGTGTAAAGGCATTTTGATGTATTGGGATGTGTGTAAAATGCAGTTTGATGTATTGGGGATGTGTGTAAAAGGCAGTTTGAAGTATTGGGGAGGTGTGTAAAAGGCAGTTGATGTATTGGGGATGTGTGTAAAATGCAGTTTGATGTATTGGGGAGGTGTGTAAAAGGCAGTTTGAAGTATTGGGGAGGTGTGTAAAAGGCAGTTGATGCTTTGGGGATGTATGTAAAATGTAGTTTGATGTATTGGGGATGTGTGTAAAAGGCAGTTTGAAGTATTGGGGAGGTGTGTAAAAGGCAGTTGATGTATTGGGGATGTGTGTAAAATGCAGTTTGATGTATTGGGGATGTGTGTAAAAGGCAGTTTGAAGTATTGGGGAGGTGTGTAAAACGCAGTTGATGTATTGGGGATGTGTGTAAAATGCAGTTTGATGTATTGGGGATGTGTGTAAAAGGCAGTTTGAAGTATTGGGGAGGTGTGTAAAAGGCAGTTGATGTATTGGGGATGTGTGTAAAATGCAGTTTGATGTATTGGGGAGGTGTGTAAAAGGCAGTTTGAAGTATTGGGGAGGTGTGTAAAAGGCAGTTTGAAGTATTGGGGAGGTGTGTAAAAGGCAGTTTGAAGTATTGGGGAGGTGTGTAAAAGGCATCAACTTCCCAATGCACAAAGTTGTATCTTTACCTTGTCAGCTTAGACGGGATGACATAACAGTGGAGTTTATGAACTCATCAGTTCATCTATTGGGGAGATGTGTAAAAGCCAGTTGATGTATTGGGGAGGTGTGTAAAAGCCAGTTGATATATTGGGGAGATGTGTAAAAGCCAGTTGTATTGGGGAGATGTGTAAAAGGCAGTTTGATGTATTGGGGGATGTGTAAAAGGCAGTTAGACGTATTGGGGATGTGTGTAAAAGACAGTTTGACGTATTGGGGAGGTGTGTAAAAGGCAGTTGATGTATTGGGGATGTGTGTAAAAGGCAGTTTGACGTATTGGGGAGGTGTGTAAAAGGCAGTTTGACGTATTGGGGATGTGTGTAAAAGGCAGTTGATGTATTTGGGAGGTGTGTAAAAGGCAGTTTGATGTATTGGGGAGGTGTGTAAAAGGCAGTTTGACGTATTGGGGAGGTGTGTAAAAGGCAGTTTGAAGTATTGGGGAGGTGTGTAAAAGGCAGTTTGACGTATTGTGGATGTGTGTAAAAGGCAGTTTGATGTATTGGGGAGATGTGTAAAAGGCAGGTTGATGTATTGGGGAGGTGTGTAAAAGGCAGTTTGACGTATTGGGGAGGTGTGTAAAAGGCAGTTGATGTATGTAAAAAGCTGTTTGAGGTATTGGGGATGTGTGTAAAAGGCAGTTTGACGTATTGGGGATGTGTGTAAAAGGCAGTTTGACGTATTGGGGATGTGTGTAAAAGGCAGTTTGACGTATTGGGGATGTGTGTAAAAAGCTGTTTGAGGTATTGGGGATGTGTGTAAAAGGCAGTTGATGTATTGGGGATGTGTGTAAAAGGCGGTTTGACGTATTGGGGATATGTGTAAAAGGCAGTTTGACGTATTGGGGAGGTGTGTAAAAGGCAGTTTGACATATTGGGGATGTGTGTAAAAGGCAGTTGATGTATGTAAAAAGCAGTTTGATGTATTGGGGAGGTGTGTAAAAGGCAGTTTGACGTATTGGGGAGGTGTGTAAAAGGCAGTTTGACGTATTGGGGATGTGTGTAAAAGGCAGTTTGACGTATTGGGGATGTGTGTAAAAAGCTGTTTGAGGTATTGGGGATGTGTGTAAAAGGCAGTTGATGTATTGGGGATGTGTGTAAAAGGCGGTTTGACGTGTTGGGGATGTGTGTAAAAGTCAGTTTGACGTATTGGGGAGGTGTGTAAAAGGCAGTTTGACATATTGGTGATGTGTGTAAAAGGCAGTTGATGTATGTAAAAAGCTGTTTGAGGTATTGGGGATGTGTGTAAAAGGCAGTTTGACGTATTGGGGATGTGTGTAAAAGGCAGTTTGACGTATTTGGGATGTGTGTAAAAGGCAGTTTGACGTATTGGGGATGTGTGTAAAAGGCAGTTTGACGTATTGAGGAGGTGTGTAAAAGGCAGTTTGACCTATTGGGGATGTGTGTAAAAGGCAGTTGATGCATTTGGGATGTGTGTAAAAGGCAGTTTGACTTGTTGTGGATGTGTGTAAAAGGCAGTTTCATGTATTGTGGATGTGTGTAAAAGGCAGTTTCACGTATTGTGGATGTGTGTAAAAGGCAGTTTGATGTATTGGGGAGGTGTGTAAAAGGCAGTTGATGTATTGGGGAGGTGTGTAAAAGGCAGTTTGACCTATTGGGGAGGTGTGTAAAAGGCAGTTTGACCTATTGGGGATGTGTGTAAAAGGCAGTTGATGTATTGGGGATGTGTGTAAAAGGCAGTTTGATGTATTGGGGATGTGTGTAAAAGGCAGTTTGACGTATTGGGGAGGTGTGTAAAAGTCAGTTTGACATATTGGGGATGTGTGTAAAAGGCAGTTTCACGTATTGTGGATGTGTGTAAAAGACAGTTTGACCTATTGGGGATGTGTGTAAAAGGCAGTTTGATGTATTGGGGATGTGTGTAAAAGGCAGTTTGACTTGTTGTGGATGTGTGTAAAAGGCAGTTTGATGTATTGGGGATGTGTGTAAAAGGCAGTTTGATGTATTGGGGAGGTGTGTAAAAGGCAGTTTGATGTATTGGGGATGTGTGTAAAAGGCAGTTTGATGTATTGGGGATGTGTGTAAAAGGCAGTTTGATGTATTGGGGAGGTGTGTAAAAGGCAGTTTGATGTATTGGGGATGTGTGTAAAAGGCAGTTTGATGTGTCAGGGATGTGTGTGGTTGTTGGGCAACTTGCCAATGTGACCTCAGTGTTAACTCATGACACCTGCTCTGTGGAGATGAAAGCAACTCACCCTGCAGAGCACACAGGAGGAACACAGGGGAAAGGTTGGGGTATTGACCTCTCACAGCTGACTGAATACTCCCAGAGCTGCTCATACTCTTCTCAACGAAGCCAGAAACTCACTCTTTCAGACACACACATAGATTTTTGTGCATGCACGCACGGACGCGCACACACACAAAACAGAATGATCTCCTCCTACTCCTATCCCCACACACACACACACACACTCCCTCTCAAAAACTCAACAGTTGACTTCAAACAGGAGCATCAAAGGTCTGTGACATCATTACCAACCACTACTTCCTCAGTTATCTCTGGCTGACTGAAGGGATGCGCTTGATATTCAACTATTCTGTTTACTCACTGCTTAGAGTCCCATTTCTGCCCAAACACCACATTGTAATGATGAGAAAGTAAACATTTCCAAATCTTTCATATTCAAGGAGCTTTCCAGGGAGCCCTGAATCACTTTTTATTGGCTAATTATTTTTCCTGACTTGCTTACTTTGGACAGTTAAGCGGAAGGGAAACATTAGCTACAAATGTTTTTAAAGGTTTTCATATACCAATAAATCGTGAATCATATTAATGATCTAAAAAAAAATCCACTTTGGACCCACATAGAATATTTTCAGTAACCAGTTGAATGTATCTAATCCACACATTACTCATAATTTCAAATTGAACATGGTCCTATGTAGCTCAATTGGTAGAGTATGATGCTTGCAATGTCAGGATAGTGGGTTTGATTCCCAGGAACACATTTATATGTAAAAAAAAAAAGGAAAAAAAAAAGAAAGCTATGCATGCATGACTCTAAGTCACTTTGGATAAAAGTGTCTGTTAAAATGCATAAAAATAGCCTAAAAATAATATTATCTTCAGAAACCTCCAGATTGTGGTTTCGATGGAGGGGAACCTTGACTCAAGCCTTGACTCTTCTGGCTCGTTAAACACTAAAGAGGCCTGTAACCTAGTAGTTTATCTGCTTTCCATGCTCCGCTAAAGTCAAAGATACTGATCACTGCCTGCCTCAGCTGTGGATCTGGTTAACCTGGCACTCCTCTGGTGCATTACAGTACATCACACTAACCACAACCTTCACTACGTTCCTGAAAACCTTGACAAGGCATATGTACAGTACTTTGAATGTAAATAAAGAGAAAGATAGACTGACAAAAATAGGTGATTCTTGACATCTTGAACTTCCTGGAAACCCAGTTTCTTTCTTGAATTCTACTTGCTGAAATTTAGGCCAAATATCTTGTTTGTTTAGAACCAGGAGCAATCAATGTGGTTGATTTCAACACCAAGTTGACAAACCTCTCAGTTTCAAGGCAATGGCATACATATTCTGTTCACCATAACAAAATCTACCATGGGAGGAACAACATTGGCTTACCTGTTTCCCTGTGGAGCCGCCTGAAGAGGAAAGATATGTAGACCACTCTGACTGTGTCCTCACTACCCACCCCAAAGGGGCTTTTGTAGGGTGACCACTTGCGTCATCATCCCTGTGTTGTAACCTGGTGTGCTTGGACCTCCTCCCTTCTTTCTATCTCTCCTTTCATCCCCCTGTTCTCTCTTCTGTTTGGTGATTGACAGAATTTCTCAGAAGTGAATCCCCTGAATTGGACAAAATTAAGTTGTATTTAGACCCATCCAGCACATAATGCAGGGTAATTAAGTTGTATTTAGACCTGTCCAGCACATAATGCAGGGTAATTAAGTTGTATTTAGACCCGTCCAGCACATAATGCAGGGTAATTAAGTTGTATTTAGACCCGTCCAGCACATAATGCAGGGTAATTAAGATGTATTTAGACCCATCCAGCACATAATGCAGGGTAATTAAGTTGTATTTAGACCCGTCCAGCACATAATGCAGGGTAATTAAGATGTATTTAGACCCATCCAGCACATAATGCAGGGTAATTAAGTTGTATTTAGACCCGTCCAGCACATAATGCAGGGTAATTAAGTTGTATTTAGACCCGTCCAGCACATAATGCAGGGTAATTAAGTTGTATTTAGACCCGTCCAGCACATAATGCAGGGTAATTAAGTTGTATTTAGACCCGTCCAGCACATAATGCAGGGTAATTAAGTTGTATTTAGACCCGTCCAGCACATAATGCAGGGTAATTTAGTTTTATGACAAGATCATCCGGACTATAAACAAAATAATGGAACATGTCAAGATCATTTGGACTATAAACAAAATAATGGAACATGTCAAGATCATTTGGACTATAAACAAAATAATGGAACCTGTCAAGATCATTTGGACTATAAACAAAATAATGGAACATGTCAAGATCATTTGGACTATAAACAAAATAATGGAACATGTCAAGATCATTTGGACTATAAACAAAATAATGGAACATGTCAAGATCATTTGGACTATAAACAAAATAATGAAACATGTTAAGATCATTTGGACTATAAACAAAATAATGGAACATGTCAAGATCATTTGGACTATAAACAAAATAATGGAACATGTCAAGATCATTTGGACTATAAACAAAATAATGGAACATGTCAAGATCATTTGGACTATAAACAAAATAATGGAACATGTCAAGATCATTTGGACTATAAACAAAATAATGGAACATTGCAAAGGAGAAGTGGTTTGATGAATATGTAGCCCCATTCCCAATGTCTTCTTGATGTTGTTCCTTGTACTTAAACTACACAAAAGGGGGGTGGGATGTTACAAAATAGCACTGGCTACATTTGCTAGTCCATTTCCCCCCAAAAAGGAGTGGAAAAAGTCATTCACTAGACATTCTGATAATCAAAGGCATATCTACTATTATACAATGGGAGGTCTAATCCTGAAGGCTGATTGGTTAAAACTACATTCCAGCCGGTGTCTATTCCAGAAGTTACCATTGGCTAAATCTATGATGTTAAAATGCCTATTTACTCTGTTCCATCTGACTGCGCAACGCATTGTCTTATTAGCCCAGCCATTTATCAACTTGTCAACGTGTCCAAACTTTTGACTGGTACTGTATATCCTCCAAACACCGGCTTCTCGGGCATTATCACATAAGTAAATGTTATAAAGGTAACACACAACACTTTCTAAATGTACAACATACCATGGAAATACAGTTAATTTTGAAACTATTCAGACCCCTTGGCTTTTTTCCACATTTTGTTACCTTACAGCCTTATTCTAAAATGGATTTTAAAAAATATATATATTATTTGTATACCTGGGGCGGCAGGTAGATAAGTGGTTAGAGCGTTGGGCCAGTAACCAAACGGTTGCTAGATCAAATCCCCGAGCTGACAAAGTAAAAATCTGCCGTTCTGACCTGGAGTAGGTTTTCATCAAGGATCTCTCTGTACTTTGTTCTGTTCATCTTTCCCTCGATCCTGATCAGTCTCCCTGTCATTGAAAAACATCCCCATAGCATGGTGCTGCCACCACCATGCTTCACTGTAGGGATGGTGCCAGGTTTCTTCCATACGTGACGCTTAGTATTCAGGCGAAAGAGTTCTATCTTGGTTTCATCAGACCAGAGAATCTTGTTTCTGAGAGTCTTTAGGTGCCTTTTAGCAAACTCCAAGTGGGCTATCATGCTTCTGTCTGGCCACTCTACCATAAAAACCTGATTGGTGGAGTGCCACAGAGGAACTCTGGAGCCCTGTGAGAGTGACCATCGGGTCACCTCCGTGACCAAGGCCCTTCTCCCCCGATTGCTCAGTTTGGCCTGGCGGCCAGCTCTAGGGAGAGTCTTGGTGGTTCAAAATGTATTCTATTTAAGAATGATGGAGGCCACTGTGTTCTTGGGGACCTTCAATGTTGCAGTAATTATTTAGTACCATTCCTCAGATCTGTACCTCAACACAATCCTGTCTCTGAGCTCTATGGACAACTCCTTCAACCTCATGGCTTGGTTTTTACTCTGAAATGCACTGTCAACTGTGGGACCTTATATAGAGGTTTGTGCCTTTCCAAATCATGTCCAATTAATTAAATTTACCGCAGGTGGACTCCAATCATGTATAAGAAACATCTTAAGAATAATCAATGGAAACAGGATTCAGCTGAGCTTAATTTTGAGTCTCATAACAAAGGGTCTGAATACTTGTTTTTTATTTGTAATACATTTGCAAAATTTTCTAAAAACATGTTTTTGCTTTGTCATTATGGTGTATTGTGTGTAGATTGATGAGGGGATGACATTATTTAGTACATTTTAGAAGGCTGTAACGTAACAAAATATGGAACAAATCAAGGGGTCTGAATACATTCCGAATGCACTGTAAATAAATATGTGTAGGGCTCGATTCAATCCGTAGCGTAACTTTAGAGGGAAATGTAAAGTTAATTTCGATCGAACCAACATATACAGCATTAACCATAAATGCAGTCTCTTCGAACGGTGGAACATTGACTTTACATTTCTATCGCACTTCAGCACTATAGATTGAATCGAGCCCAAAGTGTGTTTAACAAAAGGGCTCGTAGTTGCTTGACTACAACTATAGTAAATGGTATGATAAACTGTAGATCAAAAATATGGTTTTATTATAAATACATAAGCAGGGTTGGGTAGGTTACTTTCCAAATGATTAACCAAACTAAGTAATAATCTGATAACTTTCAGTTGCTTTTTGAATCCTTTCCTCTAAAGAGGCATTAGAAGAAGACAAAAAGGATCCATCAAACACATCATAGTGGTCTCTGACTTGTGGTCTCTGACTTGTGGTCAGACTCTCTCAGGCTGAAGAAACTCAAACATGCCTTTTTGTCAATGCTGAATTGAGAAAACAGAAAGGTGTCATAATGTATTTTTTTCTGCAAACATCCTTTCTAAATGTAAAAGTAATCCAAGAACTAATCACCTACTTTTTCAAAAGTATCTGTAATCTGATTACAATATTTCTGCTTGTAACGTAACTGATTGCAGTTACAGTTTTGTGTAAATGATTACGTCATTGATTACATGTAATCGGTTACTCCCAACCATGTACATTAGGGGTTTGGCAGCTAGTCATTGCCACACATCATGTGGTGGTTCATGTTTATGTAAACATTTCAAGAAGAAGAGTCCATTGGTTGGTTTATGTTCATGTAAACATTTCAAGAAGAAGAGTCCATTGGTTGGTTCATGTTTATGTAAACATTTCAAGAAGAAGAGTCCATTGGTTGGTTCATGTTTATGTAAACATTTCAAGAAGAAGAAGTCCATTGGTTGGTTCACGGTTGTTGATGGGGGAAGGCTCTAAGCCCCCTCCCCGCTCCATCAGTCTCTGTCAAAGGTTATAGCCAGTCTGAGTCCAAATACACTTCTCCTTCTGTCATCCATCACTTCCATTCCTCCTCTCTTCTTTTTTGGCTTCTCTCTCTCCCTTTCCTCAGACAATAGAAGGGCTACTTCCTAGGAAGCTGTTGTACAACTGGGACATGAAAGAAGAGAGAAAGAGAGATAAATATAGAGAGCTTCCACTCCCTTTCTCTTCCCTCAGATTATAGAGGAGTTGTTTCCCTTGGAGAAACAAAAGAGAAGCAAGAGAGAGAGATTTCAGTCTTTCATGAAGCAGCACTATCGGGAGACTACAACTTGCCACTAGACACATTGTGAAAGTGTTATGTGGGAAAAATGTTGTCTTTGTTGAAATATCTGGGGTGTACCCAAACATCTAGTGGTCTTGGAGATGTTGTTGTTTTTCCATTGCTTTGAGAGCCCAAACAACGCTTCCCATATTTACTGATGGATCTCGGCTATTTTGTGGGAGAATGAAAAAAATCATAATGTATTGTGTTCATTCAAAGTGATGAGTCTGGCTTAGTGACAGTCACAGTTGAAAATAGAAGGATTGTTGCTCTCACCACATTGAGATAGGGTATATTCACCAACGATAAAATGACTCCACACGCCACAGGGAAGAATGACCTGGAAGGAGATATAGACATGCATAAGAAGTGTGAACATTTCAACCCAGCAGACACTGTCACTTCAGCTTACAACTACCACAGAGTGATTCTGTCTTTGGTGTTGCCCAGGATACAGAACTTCAGAACTTGAATGCCCAAGACAAATATCCCTGTAGAGACATCAGAAATGATTTTTTGACGCTTTCTCACGTGCTTTGACCACAGTTTGTCTCAGAAAGTGGTCCAAGGCTGGTCCCTGTACGCGGTCAGTAAAGTGATGTTGGCTTTCTTTGACCCTTCAGTCATGTCAGAACCTTGGATAAGGTGGAAGAGAAACTCTGACGTGGTAGCATCTGTGATCTTCCAAACTGGGCGTTCATTTTGACAGTGTTGGCATGGCATCAGTTATTTAGCTGCTGTGTTAAACGTACTTTTTTCCAACTACCTTAAATGGAATCCCTCCTTTGCTTTGTCTGTTTTAAATTGAAGGCCAATATAGTTGAGAGGTCTGGGAAAGTTGATACTGCTTTCCCCTGGAACTTTCCAATCAGTTGGCATCAAAGAAAGGAAACAAGGAGAAGCAGGCATTTAAAAATACGATGCTGCCACCAAGGTACTGTATGTCTCTCATATAACCTAATCGTCTCCCAGCTCTCCTGTTGCTATGTGGTTGTTCCACCTTGCATTCTAGAAAGCATGTCTTCTAAGACGCTCTGGATGAAAGTGTCTGCTGAATGACAACAACAAAAAAATGTAACATCTAAAATGTCCTCTCTATCAATACTCCAGATGTGCTTTTGAACTCACCTGAACAGGAGCACGAAGCCATAGCTCTCCACGGCCATGCCGATGATTGGCCAGCGGAACAGCACCAAGGCCACGCCCCCCAGGAAGAAGGTGGAGCCTCTGAGCTTCTGTCTCTGGAAGAAGAAACCGGCCGACCTCCTCAGGCCAATGATGAACGTCAGACCAGTCAGAAACAGAACCTGAAGGAGAGAAGTATGAAACAAGTTCTGTTTGAAAATATAGAAAACTGTTTTCCTGTTTGTGATACTATTATTGTCACTGTTATTTCCTGTTACTGTGACTATTGTCATGCACCCGAATTGCCGACAGAGTTAGAGTTCTGCGGTCGCCACCTTAGCTGAGATCCATCAGTAAATATGGGAAGCGTTATTTACTATGGGAAGGTGCACCTGTGTAATGGTCAAGCTGTTTAATCAGCTTCTTGATATACCACAACTGTTAGAACTGTTAGAATGATGGATTATCTTGGCAAAGAAGAAATGCTCACTAACAGGGATGTAAACAAATTTGTGCACAACATTTGAGAGAAATACGCTTTTTGTGCATACTGTATGGAACATTTCTGGGATCTTTATTTCAACAAATGAAACATGGGACCAATACTTTACATGTTAAACTTTATATTTTCCTTCAGTATAGAAGATATTGAAGAACTCTGGGACTGGGGTTGGATCCTCCTGTTTTAGTATTAAACCCATGTGAAACCTGTAGTGTTCTTCCTTCCTCTGGCTCTCAGCCAACTCTGCATATGGAACATTTCTGGGATCTTTTATTTCAGCTCATGAAACATGGGACCAACACTTCACTTGTGTTTGGTGGGGTTATGGTATGGGCAGGTATTAGCTACAGACATTGTACACAATTGTATTTATCGATGGCAATTTGAATGCACAGAGATAGAGTGACAAGATCCTGATGTCCATTGTTGTGCCATTCATCCGCCACCATCACCCCATGTTGCAGCATGATAATCCATAGCGCCATGTCCTGCATACTCACCAGACGTGATGCTCTGCATTGACGTATATGACAGCGTGTTCCAGTTCCTGCCAATATCCTGCAACTTTGCACAGCCATTGAAGTCCAAAGTCCCCAAAACAGCCTGATCAACTCTATGCGAAGTAGATGTGTCGCGCTGCATGAGGCAATGATGGTCACACAAGATACTGACTGGTTTTCTGATCCACACACCTTCTTTTATTACAGGTGTCTGTGATCAACAGATGCACATCTCTATTCCCAGTCATGTGAAATCCATAGATTAGGGCCTAATACATTTATTTCAATTCACTGATTTCTTTATATAGATTGTAAGTCAGTAAAATCTTTGAAATTGTTGCATGTTGCATTTATGTTTTTGTTCAGGATAGAACGCTGTTCACTGAGTACAACAGTTCAACATCATAGTCCCCTTCACTCTCATCACTAAGCTCAGGACCCTGGGACTGAACCCCTTCCGCTACAACTGGATCCTGGACTTCCTAATGGGCCGCTCCCAGACAATGAGGGTAGGCAACAACATATCCAACCATAAATACGAGGCCCCTCAACAGTGTGTGCTTAGTCCCCTCCTGTACTCCCTGTTCAACCGTGACTGCCTGGCCCACGACTCCAACACCATCATCAAGTTTGAGAGGAGGTCAGAGACCTGGCAGTGTGTTACCAAGACAACAACCTGTCCCTCAACGGCAGCAAGACAAAGGAGCTGAAAGTGGAATACAGGAAATGGAGGGGTGAGCACGCCCCCATTCACATTAATGGGGCTGTAGTGGAGTGGGTCGAGAGCTTCAAGTTCCAAAGGTGTCCACGGCACTAGGAAATTAACATGTTTGACACATACCCACAAAGTTGTGAAGAGGGCACGACAACGCCTCTTCCCCCTCAGGAGCCTTTCAACGTGACTGCAATAGAAGTCTCTGCCGGCAGCTAGCCACCTGACTAACAAACACACTGTCAACAGTATAGTTGCCTAGAGGGGAGCCGATTCCGAACTGGGGTAGTTCGTTTCATGTTTCAGGCTCTCTGCATGTGACCCAAGAGTGCGGAGTTAGCTGTCTGAGAGAGTGGTGAATGTGCTTCTAAAAAGGCAAATCTGGGAGGCGAATCGAGAAGACGCAGGCCAACATAACATACAAACCATTGTTCAAGATTCCACTTGTTCACAAAGAGGCAGGCGCGATTAGAACTCAGTCAGATCAAGCAATATTTAGATGTTGATCCATAATTTATTTTCTTTATTGTGTTCAAAATATATATTTGTATTATTATTTTCAAATTAGAAAGATCATTACTTACATTCCCAAACGCCAGCAAGACAGAGTCAAAGTACAGCAGCACGCCAAAGAGCAGGAAGAAGAGGCCAAAGCCTGTGAGACCAACACCAATCTCTGGAACACATACACACATAGAGAGAGAAACACACACACATACAAATTAGCTCTACAGTCTCTACAATCTCTTCCTACATTTAGTCTACAGAGTTCAAACTTACAGTATCCATAGCCTTGTAGGCTTTCACCATGACACACTTCAAAGTTAAACGTTCACAACAAAATAACTCATGTCCAGGTACAATATGTCGACTAGCAGATTTACCTGAGCAATCCTTGCAAGTTAATAAAAAACAAACTGATTGTAAGAAAGGCTGTTGTAAACCACTCACTCTGAGTCTCCGTGATTGAAACCATGATGTCCTTGTCTTACCCTGAATTCTCTCTCCTTCTCTCCCCCTTCTTGCGTCTCTCTCTCTCTCTCTCTCTCTATGTTTCCTTCTCTTTGCGATCGGTGTGTAGATCTGTGCACCTCCTTTCTCTTCGGTAACCTTTGAACTGTGCTGTCACATCCTGCGTGCTAGGTGATCATCAACCAGACTAGGGGGGGTTATCCATTGATTTGCTCTTAAGCTGCCTTCCTGACTTGGTCTCTCTTGAAAAACAGATCCAGTTTATCATAATGGGACTTCCTAGTTTCAATCAAGGAATCATACATGTATACAACTGTTGTTTTTAATGGCCCTATTTTTATAAAGGAGACAATTTACATGTTTTGATAGAGTGGATGTGAAATTGATTGCCTCTGTAGGCTTGTTATCAACTGATTGGTTTGTCAGAGGCTCCTCTCTCCACCATGATCGTTAGATTCACAGTTTTCACAGACTCAGTGGGATTGTTCTGGAATGGTTGTAATCTTTTCAAAAAAGGCTACAGGCACTACAAAGTCTTACTTGTGAAGAAACAAGACACCCAGCATCATGTGTACACTGGAGGTTGTACAGACCCGAGAGAGTTTAACCTCGTCTCGCCCTGTGTTTGAGTAATGAAGCAGGCTACAGTGGACAATGGTGGAAAAGCAGCAGGATAGTGTCCACAGTGTGAACGTCGGGAGGTCGTCGGGAGATGTCTTCAAAACCTGCCACTAGGGGCAACAGTGAGAGCTATTACCATCAAGTTGGCTTGGATTTTGCTAGGGCATGTGGACAGGTAAGGCGGACAGGCGTAAGCCGCGAGACAAAGCTCAGAGGTTAGCGTGTTCAATCTTAATGCCTAAACTTAACCGTGAAGGTGTTTTTGTTTTAACTCTTCCCAAACATTAACTCAACCAAAAATGTGTCCAGGGTGTTCAAAATTTGACATTTGGAGAAATGTGTACAAACTTCAGAATCTGAAGTCATGAGAGAGAGAGAGAGAGAGAGAGAGAGAGAGAGAGAGAGAGAGAGAGAGAGAGAGAGAGAATGTGTCTGTATGCGTGCGTGCGTGCGTCTCTGTGTGTGGGTCTGGCTTTAAACTTAAACTTACTCTTGAAAGTTGTAATAGTAGAATGCACAAGGTATCATTTTTGAATTGGGTAGTGCATCATGAGTTCCTCTTGCCATGTTAGTCATTGCATACCTTAGAGAGCTATTTATAACTTGTCATAAATGTCCAGATCAACTAGCCCATCTCTGATAACATTTTTATATTTAGGTTTTTTAGCCCATAGATATTGTTGTAATTTTTGTCACTCAAATTTCACATGAATACACATTAGACATGGCAAAATGTATAGAATTGCAAAGGGCTCTCCCGGAGGCGCAGCGGTCTAAGGCACTGCATCTCAGTGCTAGTTGTGCCACTAGAGATTCAGGGTTTGAGTCCAGGCACCGTCGCAGCCGCCCGTGACCGGGAGAGCCATGGTGCGGCGCACAATTGGCCCAGCGTCATACGGGTTAGGGGAGGGTTTGGCCGGCAGGGATGTCCTTGTCCCATCGCGAATTAGCGACTCCTGTGGCGGGCCGGGCGCAGTGCACGCTGACATGTCGCCAGGTGCATGGTGTTTCCTGGTGTTTACACTGGTGCGGATGTCTTCCAGGTTAAGTGTGTCAAGAATCAGCGAGGCTTGGTGTGGTTGTTTGTTTCAGAGGATGCATTACTCTCAACCTTCGCCTCTCCTGAGTCCGTACGGGAGTTGCAGCGATGAGACAAGACTGTAAATACCACGAACTTGGGGAGAACATTTTTAAAAAATATATAAAAGAATTTCAAGAAAATTTGCATCAAAACATCAAAATGTGTAGAATTTCAGGAAATAAGCTTTAAACCTGCAAAATTCTCTCCACCAACAAGAGGGGTGTGAACAGTTTGTGTCATGAACAGTGCTTGTGCCCATAGAAATAGACGGGGTGAGCAGGATGTTCCTCAATGCTGGAAGGGGGCCCAAAATTTGGGAACCCCTGCTGTAGAGATAGTCATTACCAGTAGTCCATAGACCACCCAATACCCAGGGCCACTAAACAGAGTTTGGCATACTATTCTCTGTGTTAGCAACACATGTCGTATGACAAGAGCATTCTATTGGAGATTTTTTGTTTTTGCCAAAAATAACAAAAATATAAATGCAACATGTAAGTGTTTGTCCCCTGTTTCATGAGCTGAAATAAAAGATCCCAGAAATGTGCAGAAAAACGTATTTCTCTCTAAAATCGTGCACAAATTTGTTAACATCCCTGTTAATGAGGCCAAGATAATCCACCTGACAGGTGTGGCATATCAAGAAACTGATTAAACAGCATGATCATTACACAGCTGCACCTTGTGATGGGGACAAATAAAGTCCACTCTAAAATGTGCAGTTTTTTCTCAACACAATACCACAGATGTCTCAAATTTTGAGGGACCATGCAATTGGAATGCTGACTCCAGGAAGGTACACCAGAGCTGTTGCCGTGAATTGAATCGTAATATCTCTACCATAAGCCACCTCCAACGTCTTTTTAGAGAATTTGGCAGTACGTCCAACCGCCCTCACAACCGCAGACCACGTGTAACCACGCCAGCCCAGAACCTCCACATCCGCTTTCAAATCATCTGAGACCTGCCACCCAGACGAAACTGAAGAGTATTTCTATCTATAATAAAGCCCTTTGTTGGCAAAAACTCATTCTGACTGGCTGGGCCTGCCTCCACAGTGGGTAGGCATGGCTCCCAATTGGGTGGACCTATGCCCTCCTAGGCACACCCATGGCTGCACACCTGCCCGGTTGTGTGAAATCCATAGATTACGGCCTAATGAATTTATATAAATTGACTGATTTTCTTATATGAACCGTAACTCAGTAAAAATGTTGAAATTGTTGCATGTTGCGTTTATATTTTTGTTCACTATATATGTGACATTAACATGAAATAATGCCTCAAATGTGCAATCCTGGTCTATCGTACTTCCAGCAAAACTAAACAAAGAAACAAAACTTTTGACCCTTTCTTTATCATCACATACATTCAATTACAACACACTCCAGACATTGTCCTTATTCTTTTCACTTATACACTATACATATACATAAACTAAGTGTAAATCTGTGCTGAATGTTTTTTAGTCTCTGAATCTAGCTGGAACATTGATCTCGCTGCCTAATCTAGTTGTCTGACACAGTTGTGTCTCTGAGGTGTTTCAGGCTGGTATGTGATCTTGTTCGATGCTGATTGATCATCATCATCACACACATGAGTTTTTGTGATCCCAGAGTCAGCACTGTCTCTTTTTGACTCCATTTGTGAAAATGCTCATTCGCCTGTCTTCAGCAGATGCTTCCTGTTTCTCCTGTAGATTCTTCCATCCGGCATACGAACAACAAATGACCTTAGCTGCTCATGTCTTTTCAGCACGCGACAGCTGGTTGCCACACCTCTCCTCTCTGAATCCTGACTTTTCTCTTGCATGTACAGTACCAGTCAAATATTTGGACACACCTATTCATTTCAGTTTATTATTTTTTTAAACTATTTCATACATTGCAGAATAAAAGTGAAGCCATCAAAATTATGAAATGACACATATGTCATCATATAGTAACCAAAAAAAGTATTAAAGTAGCCACCCTTTGCCTTGATGACAATGTTTCACACTCTTGACATTCTCTCAACCAGCTTCATGAGTTAGTCACCTGGAATGTATTTCAATTAACAGGAGTGCCTTGTTAAAAGTTAATTTGTGGATTTTTTTCCCTTCTTATTGCATTTGAGACAATCAGTTGTGTAGAGTTGGTATAAAGAAGATAGCTCTATTTGGTAAAATACCAAGTCCGTATTATGGCAAGAACAACTCAAATATGCAAAGAGAAATGACAGTCCATCATTACTTTAAGACATGAAGGTCAGTCAATCGGGAAAATGTCAAGAACTTTGAACGTTTCTTCAAGTACAGTTGCAAAAAAACATCAAACTCTATGATGGGACTGGCTCTCATGAGGACCGCCACAGGAAAGGAAGACCCAGAGTTACCTCTGCTGCAGAGGATAAGTTCATTAGAGTTAACTGCACCTCAGATTGCAGCCCAAATACATGCTTCACAGAGTTCAAATAACAGACACATCTCAACGACAACTGTTCAGAGGAGGCCTTCACGGTCAGTGAATCAGGCCTTCATGGTCAAATTGTTGCAAAGAAACCACTACTAAAGGACACCAATAATAAAAAGAGACTTGCTTGGGCCAAGAAACACAAGCAATGGACATAAGACCACTAGAAATCTGTCCTTTGATCTGATGAGTCCAAATTTGAGATTTTTGGTTCCAAATGCCATGTCATGGTGAGACGCAGAGTAGGTGAACGGATGATCTCTACATGTGTGGTTCCCACCGTGAAGCATGGAGGAGGAGGAGGTGTGATGGTGTTTTGCTGGCGACACTGTCAGGGATTCATTTAGAATTCAAGGCACACTTAATTCAAGGCACACTTTAATAAATGGATGTAATAAAGGTATCACTAGTCACCTTAAATAATGCCACTTTAATAATGTTAATAATATCCTACATCACTCATCTCCTATGCACTACTATATACTGCTCTATACCATGTAATGCATCTTGCCCATGCCGCATGGCCATCGCTCATCCATATATTTATATTGATATGTACATATCCTTATTCATCCTTTACATTTGTGTGTATAAGGTAGTTGTTGGGAATTTGTTAGATTACTTGTTAGATATTACTGCATTGTCGGAACTAGAAGCACAAGCATTTCAGTACACTCACATTAACATCTGATAATCATGTGTATGTGACCAATACAATTTGATATGATTTGTTTCAGCTGTCTGTTCTTCAGCTTGTCTTGGAGTTGAACGTTATCATTAGGAGTCGCTAGGGTGGTAATGGTTGGCAACTTGGACTTCAGTCACCATCCCATTAGTAGTGCGGCTGGTGATAAACCTATGCCCTCTAGTGGTGTGTCGCGGTACTCCAGTAGACCTTTGTTGGGGTCACTCTTACTACTTTGTGCCTTCTTGATCAGGTTCTTGACTGTTTGCACAGTCATCTCCGATTGTCCATTTGACTGAGCTTTCAGCAAAACATCTGAACTCAATGCTTGCATATTGTGGATCTGCTATGCCATGCCTAGCGAATGTAGACTTCATGGCTGTGATGACACTACTGCTCGTAGTTTCACTCAGTTTGGTGATCTCTGGATCTTTGAAGTAATTTTCGACATAGAGAATATACTCTGTGCCAATGTAGTGAAACAGATCAGTGCTGATCTTTGCCCATGGTCTTTCTAGTGGAGTGTGTGGAAGCAATGGCTCTCTCGGGTTGCTTTTCTTTTTGGCGGTACAGACACCGCACAATGTCCTCAATCTGCGTTGACATACCTGGCCAATATAGAATGTATTTTGCTCTTTCTTTGTACTTGACTATTCCCAGGTGTGATTCGTTAACTCTGTTCAGCATTTCTTGTCTCATTTGATGTAGTACAATGAACTTTATGGCTTTGAACATCAGTCCTGATGTGTAGCTGATTTCCTCCTTGAATGTATGGATGGATTTCTTTGGAAACTACACACTTTTCACTGGGCCATCCACTCATCGTTCGGGATCTTGTACCGTTGCTTTCCTGAACGCTTGTAGCTTCTCCTCTGATTGGCAGCTGAGGTGTTATCCAGTTTACCTCCAACTCCTCTCCCAGCAAATCTTCATTTTGTTTGCACATCTGCTATGTGCATTTCTTTGCCTGGTTTGTAGGTTACATTGAGACTATATCTTTGACGTCGGAACAACATCCTATGCAGTCTTGAAGGAGATTGATTTACCGGCTTCTTGAATATGCCATCGAGGGGCTTGTGATCACTCTCAACTTGTACCTCTCTGCCATACACATACTGATGGAACCTCTCACATCCGTAAACAATAGCAAGTAGCTCCTTCTAGATCTGTGCATACTGTATCTACGTTGACAGTGTGTGAATGATCGAGAACCACATATGCAACAGATCTACCATCTTGGAGTACGACTGCTCCTATACTTCCTGAACTGGCATCTACTGACAGTATTAGGAGTTATTCATGTCATAGAACGTCAGTGTTTGCTCAATTGTTCCCAGACGTTTGAGTTTCTCAAAACTGTTCTTCTGTTTTTGATCCCAATACCATTCAGTGACACTTTCGAGGAGCTTTCTGAGTGGAGCGCTAGCTTCAGACAGGTTGGGATTGAGTTGGGCAAGATACTGTAGCATGCCCATGAATCTCTTCAGGTTGAGGCATGTGCACATCAGCCCTCACCTTCTCATCATCTGGTTTCAGACTATTGTTACAATGTGCTTTATCTCTGTCGTTCTGATATTACATTACTTTCTGTTTAGTTTGAGATTGTACTCTCGCTCTACGTAGCAGCTTGTTCAGTCAGTGGTCACGTTCCTCCATAGTTTCACCCCAGACCAACAAATCATTGATGATGTTGACATCTCCTTCCAGGCCTTCAATCATCTGTGCCACGGATCTCCGGAACACCTTAGACGCAGATGAGACACCAAAGGGTAAACACAGGAATTAATATCTTCCTATGGGTGTGTTGAATGTACAGAACTCTCGTTGTCCAGTTTTATCTGCCAGAGTCCTTGGTTCGTGTCCAGTACAGATAATATCTTAGCATTTGGCATGCTGGATACAACTTCTTCAACAGTGAGGAGTGTGTAGTGTTCCCGTTTGATCACTTTGATCAAGTCCAGTGGATCCATAGAAATCCGTATCTTGTTTGGTTTGACCACACTACTAACCCAGTCTGCCGGTTCTGTCTGCTTAGTGATCACTTCCATTTATTCCATTCCGTGAAGTTCCACAACAATCTTGTCTTTGATAGCAACTGGAAACTATCTTGGGGCATGCACAACTGGTGCAACTGTAGGATCTAACTGTATATTATGTTGTTCCATCATGCACCCGAGATCAGAAAACTTATCTTATCTCAGTATGTCATTGTTTTTGACTCTAACATCATGTATTCTCTTCACCATGCCTAGTTTTTGTGTCTCTTCTGAGAATTGCTGGAGCATGTCTTTAAATAATCTTCAACTTTACCTTGTGTCTCTGTCCTTTGTACACACAGGTTAATGATTTCTGACCCAATGGCACAATCTGGTGGCCAGAAAAGGCAAACTGTTTGCAGGTGAACATCTTCAACTTATTTTTTTACATTTGATTTATTTAACCTTTATTTAACTAGGCAAGTCAGTTAAGAACAACTGCTTATTTACAATGACAGTCTAGGAACAGTGGGTTAACTGCCTTGTATCAGGGGCAGAACGACAGATTTTTTCATCAGCTCAGGGATTCGATATAGAATTTTTTTGATTACTGGCCCAACGCTCTAACCACTAGGCTACCTGCCGCCCCAAAACTTTTCTTTCAGTCCAAGTGAGTTGAAGATCTTTGAAGACATTACTTTGCACTCAATACCGGTGTAAAGCTTGAATGTCACATCTTTTTTTTTTATCAAATCAAATGTTATTTGTCACATACACATGGTTAGCAGATGTTAATGTGAGTGTAGCGAAATGCTTGTGCTTCTAGTTCCGACAATGCAGCAATAACCAACGAGTAATCTAACCTAACAATTCCAAAACTACTACTTTATACACACAAGTGTAAAGGGATAAAGAATATGTACATGAAGATATATGAATGAGTGATGGTACAGAACGGTATAGGCAAGATGCAGTAGATGGTATCGAGTACAGTATATACATATGAGATGAGTAATGTAGGGTATGTAAACAAAGTGGCATAGTTTAAAGTGGCTAGTGATACATGTATTACATAAAGATGCAGTTGATGATATAGAGTACAGTATATACATATACATATGAGATGAGTAATGTAGGGTAATGTAGGGTATGTAAACATTATATTAAGTAGCATTGTTTAAAGTGGCTAGTGATATATTTTACATCAATTGCCATCAATTCCCATTATTAAAGTGGCTGGAGTTGAGTCAGTGTGTTGGCAGCAGCCACACAATGTTAGTGGTGGTTGTTTAACAGTCTGATGGCCTTGAGATAGAAGCTGTTTTTCAGTCTCTCGGTCCCTGCTTTGATGCACCTGTACTGACCTCGCCTTTGGACCTCGTCTTCTGGATGATAGCGGGGTGAACAGGCAGTGGCTCAGGTGGTTGTCGTCCTTGATGATCTTTATGGCCTTCCTATTCTCAGTTTCTCAGGTTGTCATCCTTGATGATCTTTATGGCCTTCCTATTCTCAGTTGCTCAGTCTATTTCGCTTTGTCATTGTCCACATCTGCAGTGACAACTTCAATGTGTTTGAATTTTTCAGTCATCTCAATCTCAACTGTGCCTAGGAACATACTGTCATTGTCTTCACTCTGCTCAACTGCAGGCATTTTCCTTCGTTGGCTCTGTGATTTGCACATCTTGGCAAAGTGATTCTTCTTTTGGCAGGATTTACATACTTGAACATAGGCTGGGAATTTTCTGTACTCGTGCTTGTAACCACATCTGTTGCAATTTATATGTATTTTTTTGTTCATCTTGAGCTGCCTTTGCTCTGTTCTTGGGAGTTCTACAGTCGTGGCCAAAACTTTTGAGAATTACACAAATATTAATTTTCACAGTCTGCTGTCTCAGTTTGTATGATGGCAATTTGTATATACTCCAGAATGTTACGAAGAGTGATCAGATTAATTGCTATTAATTGCAAAGTCCCTCTTCGCCATGCAAATGAACTGAATCCCCAAAAAACATTTCCACTGCATTTCAGCCCTGCCACAAAAGGACCAGCTGACATCATGTCAGTGATTCTCTCGTTGACACAGGTGTGAGTGTTGACGAGAACAAGGCTGGAGATAACTCTGTCATGCTGATGGAGTTCGAATAACAGACTGGAAGCTTCAAAAGGAGGGTGATGCTTGGAATAATTGTTCTTCCTCTGTCAACCATGGTTACCTGCAAGGAAACACGTGCCGTCATCATTGCTTTGCACGAAAAGGGCTTCACAGACACGGATATTGCCTCCAGTAAGATTGCACCTAAATCAACCATTTATCGGATCATCAAGAACTTCAAGGAGAGCAGTTCAATTGTTGTGTAGAAGGCTTTAGGGCACCCAAAAAAGTCCAGCAAGCGCCAGGACATTCTCTTAAAGTTGATTCAGCTGTGGGATCAGGGCACCACCAGTACAGAGCTCGCTCAGTAATGGCAGCAGGCAGGTGTGGGTGCATCTGCACGCACAGTGAGGTGAAGACTTTTGGAGGATGGCCTGGTGTCAAGAAGGGCAGTAAAGAAGCCACTTCTCTCCAGGAAAAACATCAGGGACAGACTGATATTCTGCAAAAGGTACAGGGATTGGACTGCTGAGGACTGGGGTAAAGTCATTTTCTCTGATGAATCCCCTTTCCGATTGTTTGGGGCATCCGGAAAAAAGCTTGTCCGGAGAAGACAAGGTGAGCGCAACCATCAGTCCTGTGTCATGCCAACAGTAAAGCATCCTGAGACCATTCATGTGTGGGGTTGCTTTGCAGCCAAGGGTGTGGGCTCACTCACAATTTTGCCTAAGAACACAGCCATGAATAAAGAATGGTACCAACACATCCCCCGAGATCAACTTCTCCCAACCATCCTGGAACAGTTTGGTGACGAATAATGCCTTTTACAGCATTATGGAGCGCCTTGCCATAAGGCAAAAGTGATAACTAAGTGGCTAGGAGAACAAAACACCAATATTTTGGTTCCATGGCCAGGAAACTCCCCAGACCTTAATCCCTTTGAGAACTTGTGGTCAATCCTCAAGAATCAAATCAAATCAAATGTATTTATATAGCCCTTCGTACATCAGCTGATATCTCAAAGTGCTGTACAGAAATCAAGCCTAAAACCCCAAACAGCAAGCAATGCAGGTGTAGAAGCACCGTGGCTAGGAAAAACTCTAGAAAGGCCAAAACCTAGGAAGACACCTAGAGAGGAAGCAGGCTATGTGGGGTGGCCAGTCCTCTTCTGGCTGTGCCGGGTGGAGATTATAACAGAACATGGCCAAGATGTTCAAATGTTCAGAAATTACCAGCATGGTCAAATAATAATAATCACAGGCAGAACAGTTGAAACTGGAGCAGCAGCATGGCCAGGTGGACTGGGGACAGTGAGGAGTCATCATGTCAGGTAGTCCTGAGGCATGGTCCTAGGGCTCAGGTCCTCCGAGAGAGAGAAAGAAAGAGAGAAAGAGAGTTATTAGAGAGAGCATACTTAAATTCACACAGGACACCGGATAGGACAGGAGAAGTACTCCAGATATAACAAACTGACCCTAGCCCCCCGACACATAAACTACTGCAGCATAAATACTGGAGGCTGAGACAGGAGGGGTCAGGAGACACTGTGGCCCCATCCGATGACACCGCTGGACAGGACCAAACAGGAAGGATATAACCCCACCCACTTTGCCAAAGCACAGCCCCCACACCACTAGAGGGATAACTTCAACCACCAACTTACCATACTGAGACAAGGCCGAGTATAGCCCACAAAGATCTCCGCCACGGCAACCCAGACAGGAAGATCACATCAGTGACTCAACCCACTCAAGTGACGCACCCCTCCTGGGGATGGTATGAAAGAGCACTAGTAAGCCAGTGACTCAGCCCCTGTAATAGGGTTAGAGGCAGAGAATCCCAGTGGAAAGAGGGAAACCGGCCAGGCAGAGACAGCAAGGGCGGTTCGTTGCTCCAGTGCCTTTCCGTTCACCTTCCCACTCCTGGGCCAGACTACACTCAATCATATGACCCACTGAAGAGATGAGTCTTCAGTAAAGACTTAAATGTTGAGACCAAGTTTGCGTCTCTCACATGGGTAGGCAGACCATTCCATAAAAATGGAGCTCTATAGGAGAAAGCCCTGCCTCCAGCTGTTTGCTTAGAAATTCTAGGGACAATTAGGAGGCCTGCGTCTTGTGACTGTAGCGTACGTGTAGGTATGTACGGCAGGACCAAATCAGAGAGATAGGTAGGAGCAAGCCCATGTAATGCTTTGTAGGTTAGCAGTAAAACCTTGAAATCAGCCCTTGCTTTAACAGGAAGCCAGTGTAGGGAGGCTAGCACTGGAGTAATATGATTAAATTATTGGGTTCTAGTCAGGATTCTAGCAGCCGTATTTAGCACTAACTGAAGTTTATTTTGTGCTTTATCCGGGTAGCCGGAAAGTAGAGCATTGCAGTAGTCTAACTTAGAAGTGACAAAAGCATGGAATAATTTTTCTGCATCATTTTTGGACAGAAAGTTTCTGATTTTTGCAATGTTACGTAGATGGAAAAAAGCTGTCCTTGAAACAGTCTTTATATGTTCTTCAAAAGAGAGATCAGGGTCCAGAGTAACGCCGAGGTCCATCACAGTTTTAGTTGAGACGACTGTACAACCATTAAGATTAATTGTCAGATTCAACAGAAGATCTCTTTGTTTCTTGGGACCTAGAACAAGCATCTCTGTTTTGTCCGAGTTTAAAAGTAGAAAGTTTGCAGCCATCCACTTCCTTATGTCTGAAACACATGCTTCTAGCGAGGGCAATTTTGGGGCTTCACCATGTCTCATTGAAATGTACAGCTGTGTGTCATCCGCATAGCAGTGAAAGTTAACATTATCAAGAGGCAGGTGGACAAACAGGTGGACAAACAAAACCCCACAAATTCTGACAAACTCCAAGCATTGATTATGGAAGAATGGGCTGCCATCAGTCAGGATGTGGCCCAGAAGTTAATTGACAGCATGCCATGGCAGATTGCAGAGTTCTTGAAAAAGAAGGGTCAACACCCTAAATATTGACTCTTTGCATCAACTTTATGCAATTGTCAATAAAAGCCTTTGACACTTGTGAATTATAATTATACTTCAGTATTCTATAATAACATCTGACAAAAATATCTAAAGACACTGAAGCAGCAAACTTTACGGAAATTTAGATTTGTGTCAGTCTCAAATCTTTTTGCCAACACTGTACACTTTTATCTTGTGTACTTCAATTTCCTCATTGAGCATTTTAACCTGACTGAATGTATTTTCACTGGCATGACACAAATCATAGCTTTAGTCAATGTGAGATCCGCCTCTCTCAACAGCCTGCAACTTACTTCATTAGTAAAATATCTGATTGTTTGTGGCATAAACTATGACCAAGTTGCTTTGTTGCTTTGCCAAACTCTACCACTAGGCTACCAATGTCAATAAGAACAAACAGATGACAGATCGCTTTACTTTAATAGAGGAGTTCCCTGTGAATAGTAGCAGGCTCTTGACCATAGCACAATCCAGAAAGTGCTCCCCATGCGAAGCAATGAAGTTTGACCTCCGTGTTTTGTCGAGTATTTATTTATTTGATTTAATCTTTATTTAACTAGGCAAGTCAGTTAAGAACAAATTCTTATTTACAATCCATGGTGTATCCATGGTGATAATCTGTCAGTCAAATGTGTCCGAGATGCAGAAGAGAAGAGTTTCAAAGAAATACTGAAAGTCAAGGGACAATGATAGTGTTTTCCACAAATCCAGTCAGTCTTCAAAGTCTACATGATATCATCAGGTTTATTTATCCAGACATACACATGATATAATATAACAGAGTCATTATGTTATTTTAAGTAAAGGTCTATTAATATAACAGACAAAAAGGTGAGCAATCAATCTCTGTAGTGTGATTATTTTGGCAGTGATAGGCCTAGTCAACATCAATAACATGATCAAAACAATAACGCTAATAATATCAATGATTAGGAAAATCATTTTTCTTATAAAGTACGGAGTGAATATTCCAAAAGCATCTAAAGAGTAAAACATACTTTATTGAATACATTCACTTTATTGCAAGGTTTTCCTAAGCAAGCATATGATTTTTCACTTTTTTATTTGCATAGTTCAAGCAGTTTGTGTATTTTCCCAAAATAGTAGCAGTTAATATTATTATTAAGATATACGTAGTTGAAATAAGAAATATGTACATTGACCAATGTGCTAAATCTCTCCACATCATTATTAGCCATAAATGCTTTATTTGTTATCAAATATTGGACACCCCTTATTTGGCTGTTTTGTATTTCTCAACACATCTGATGCCAATTGTTTCAAAAATACCTATATTTTCAAAATCAACCAAAATCAACCATTTCCAAAATCAATTCTTAAAAGCAATAAATAGCCTAAATAAAATATTTCTCCAACAATTGTTCCCCAATGTCATAAAAAATGCTAAACATTCCTGATTACTTGTTAAAAATGTAACCTGTTGGCTGAAATCTTATTTGAATCATAAAATACCCATGTGTCTAAAAAAATATGTAGTGCATCTTTTTCACCTTGTTTTCCCTTTCTCAAAACAAGAAAAAATAGAACTATTTTCCTCAGACCTGCTGTTGTTTTTTTTGCTTCGTGAGATTGATAATCTGCTTTGTGTTTACACGTTTCACCTACCATCAAACATCTTGGCTGGTCTGAAGAAACATGTCTTTCAGTACAGACACAACATTACCTCTTGAGCCAATATGACAAAGAGAGAGAGAAACAGAGGGAGGGATGGGAAAAAGAGACAGGAAGAAATGGGTGGATAGTGATAGGAGGGAGGATGAATGAAAGGCAATAAAAAGGGCTGGACTTTCGCAAAGGCCACAGGTTAGATCTGGAAACACTGACAGTAATCAACTGACACACAAACAGATTTTGTGTCAAGAGAGACAGACCAAATACAAAGGATAGGTCAACAACTTGCATGGTAGGAATGCAGTAGAAGCAGAATAGGGCACATTACTGCACCATTAAACGTCCTTCACTCCAGATAGAAATCCTTTCTTCCAACCCTTACCAGGATATCTCTATCTGTTTATCTGTCTGATCAGAATGACATGATCAACCATCTCTATATGCTAAAATAGCTTCAGACTTCATCATGGCACTGTTTAATATTAGGGATATGATACATGTAGGATGCATTTTGTTTTCTGATATTTATGCACTGTAAGCTGGCTGTGATGCAAGTTGCTGGTCCATCTTAACACAAGTGTTTCAACTAGCAGACTTACAATTCTAAGGTCACTTCTTTTTTCCACTGACATCTTTCCACATACTTTATACTGTACTGTATGTATATATATTTTTATACCTGTATATGTACAGTACCAGTCAAAAGTTTGGACATACCTACTCATGCAAAGGTTTTTCTTTATGTTTAATATTTTCTTCATTGTATAATAATAGTGAAGACATCAAAACTATGAAATAACACATGTAATCATGTAGTAACCAAAAAGGTGTTATAAAATGTTTTACTTATTTTAGATTTTAGATTCTTCAAAGTAGCCACCCTTTGCCTTGATGACAGCTTTGCACACTCTTGGCATTCTCTCAACCCGCTTCACCTGGAATGCTTTTCCAACAGTCTTGAAGGAGTTCCTACATATGCTGAGCACTTGTTGGCTGCTTTTCCTTCACTCTGCGGTCCAACTCATCCCAAACCATCTCAATTGGTTTGAGGTCGGGTATTGTGGAGACCAGGTCATCTGATGCAGCACTCCATCACTCTCCTTCTTGGTGAAATAGCCCTTACACAGCCTGGAGGTGTGTTTTGGGTCATTGTCCTGTTGAAAAACAAATGATAGTCCCACTAAGCACAAACCAGATGGGATGGTGTATCACTGCACAATGCTGTGGTAGCCATGCTGGTTAAGTGTACCTTGAATTCTAAATAAATCACTGACAGTGGCACCAGCAAAGCACCTCCACACCATCATACCTCCTCCATGCTTCACGGTGGGAACCACACATGCGGATATCATCCGTTCACCTACTCTGCATCTCACAAAGACAAAGCGGTTGGAACCAAAAATCGCATGTTAGTACGAAAGGACAGATTTCCACCGGTCTAATGTCCATTGCTCGTGTTTCTTAGACCAAGCAAGTATCTTATTCTTATTGGTGTCCTGTTTTATCATAGCGCTTGATGATTTTTGCAACTTGAAGAAACTTCAACGTTCTTAACATTTTCCGGATTGACTGACCTCCATGTCTTAAAGTAATGATGGCCTGTCATTGATCTTTTGAGGTGTTCTTGAGTTAATATAGACTTGGTCTTTTACCAAATAGGGCTATCTTCTATATTCCAACTCTACCTTGTCACAGCACAACTTTGGCTCAAATGCATTAAGAAGGAAAGAAATTCCACAAATTAACTTTTAAATAGGCAAACCTGTTAATTGAAATGCATTCCAGGTGATTACCTCATGAAGCTGGTTGAGAGAATGCCAAGAGTGTGCAAAGCTGTCATCAAGGCAAAGGGTGGCTATTTTGAAGAATCTCAAATATAAAACATATTTTGATTTGTTTAACTCTTTTTTGGTTACTACATGATTCCATGTGTGTTATTTCATAGTTTTGATGTCTTCTCTATTATTCTACAATGTAGAAAATTTTAAAAATAAAGAAAAATCCTTGAATGAGTAAGTGTGTCCAAACTTTTGACTGGTACTGACTGTATGCATGGATTTTCTCCAGACATTTAGCTATTGACGTACTATACCACTGAAGAAAGGTCCTAGCAGTGAGAGGAGTAAGAGAAGACAGTGGCTTTATTGCTAAAGGTGTTTGGGCTTTACTTACATCTAGATTCACAGTTACCAGAGTCAGAATGGGTCTTCCTGTAGACAGTCACACACATACACATCCAGGTTCCAACCAGCTCGGGGTGTAGGCAGAAGAGGGAACCGAAGGGGATAGCCAAGCCTGGAGAAGGGGCTGGGAGGCAGGCACAGTGGGACAGGTAAGTGTTCAACAGGTGTGTTCCTCACCAGGGATGAGAGGGTTGGAAAGGAATAGAGAGGGGGGGGGGGGCTCATCAAGCACTGCTATACACCCATCCACACCAGTGGATTGAGGTGGGAACGAAGGGTGTGTGTGTGTTTACTGTGCGACACCACTAATAGCCCCATTAATAGCCTCTGAGGGTCAAGGGCTGTTTAACTGAGTTAGAGACAATGACCCAGGGGCCAATCAGAATCAAGACTATATGACCCAGGGGTCAAATAGAGAGAAGACCACATTGCTCTTAAGATGCCGTATTCTGTTCTGGTACCGTTCTGTTACTGTTACTACTTTTATCTCTTTATGGTTCTTGAACCACCCCTCTGTTCACCTCCTTCTCCTCTGTGACCTTTTTCTGTTACACTAAACACATCAGTCTCTGATTTGTTCTACTACTCTCTGCACCAATAAAAACATTCCTCCATTCTTCCTAAAGTCCAGCTCAGCCAGTCCTCTTCCCTAATCATCTTAACTGAGATCTGTGCATCACATACAATAAGTGCCCTCCTGAACCGTTCAGTCACAAAACTCTACTGTCCTTATCTTCTGGTCTCTGTGGTCCTTCTAATCTTTCCATAGCAGATACCGTTCTGAGCTGAGTAACAGAGAAACACTGTCTCACTGTCTGTTTAGCATGGCGGAGGCCATGTTAGAGTAATGTACTGTATACACCCCATGCTCTATGGCTAGTTTAGTAGCTTCAAAAAATTGTGTACACCGAAAATTGTGAAAATTACAACATTGTGTTTTGTTTGCTTTTCCTGCCCTCATAGAGAAGCTCTTTTCTACCAGGCCTAGGCTGAGAGGAAGAGTGTAAGTGTGATAATTGACAGAGGGAGAGTGGAGATTGCTGTTATAGCAGCCCCTGGGGTGGGTGGGAGGTGTGCACATAAGTTTACGTTTCTCCATCATTAGTCTGTTTGGCTTGAAGACGTCCTCAGGTGGCCAACTTTCCAGACTTCCTGTGACAGCTTCCTTTTTCCTGTTGTGTTGTTGTGGAAGTCGTTGGGTTTATACACCGGCGGGCGTGCGGTCAGAGACTAAACAAAACCAGTTTCTTTGGGCTTATTCTTTATATTCCAGTGGATCCTCAGAAGGATGCTCCATCAAACCTAACGGCAGCCAGAGCTTGAGCTAGACATGAAAAAGGGAGAGAGGGATAGAGATAGACATAGGAATAGAGACAGAGATAGAGACAGAGACAGGGATAGAGATAGACATAGGAATAGAGACAGAGATAGACAGAGACAGGGATAGAGATAGACATAGACACAGGAATAGAGACAGAGATAGAGACAGAGATGGAGACAGAGATAGACACAGAGACAGAGATAGACACAGAGATACACAGAGATAGAGACAGAGATAGACGCAGAGTTAGAGGCAGAGATAGACACAGAGAGACACAGAGATAGACACAGAGAGACACAGTGATAGACACAGAGATAGACACAGAGATAGATACATACATAGGTGCAGAGATAGACACATAGATATACACATAGATAAACACAGGAATAGACATAGAGATAGACACAGAGACAGACACAGAGACAGACACAGAGACAGACACAGAGACAGACACAGAGATAGAGACAGTGATATAGATAGAGACAGAGATAGATACATACATAGGTGCAGAGATAGACACAGAGATAGAGACATAGATATACACATAGATAAACACAGAAATAGACATAGAGATAGACACAGACACAGAGACAGACACAGAGATAGACACAGAGATAGAGACAGTGATATAGATAGACAGTGATAGATAGAGGGAGGACGGGAAGGAGAGAGAGAGAATACACTTTAACTCCAATAAAACTCTTAAAAAACATTCAAACAGAGACACAATGAAAACTGAAAGCAAGGAAAGGAAATGCATTCGAACTCATATGAGATCCCATTCTGTTATGTCTTCGTGTGACTCTAAATGCTAATTTGACCACAGGACAACTCTCTGTGATGCTTCATTTTGGTAAACCGCTCCAGGCCAGTTTGAACCAATCACAGCTGAGAATCCTGTTGCACAGTACAGGAAGTGCCCCTGTTATGTGGGAGAGTGGTTATTGAAGGGATTCAATAGCTGTCACAACCAGGCCAAGAAAGCCGCAGCGCAACATCAACTTGAGTAATTTTCCAGCTAACATACTTTCCCTGCATAGTTGTAATTTTGGGTAAAACAAGTCCACAATGGTCTTAGGAAATGTGCTGATTTATCAAAAAAACAACAACAACAATGATCATAGAAAGTCATGGAAGTATGTTTGGTGTGAGTATATGGACAATAGACCCTGAACATCATAAGCCAAGCAGAAAGACATTAGGTTTGAACCTAATACTACCCATGGACTTCAAGGTATTTTAAGGCATTGCAGTCTTGTGCTATTGGTGTACGTCTGCATTCAATTTGTGCATTTGGTTTTTGTAAGGGCCATGTGTGATCCTGCCAATGTTTAAAAGTAAGGCGGATATCTTGAGTTGTTTTTGCCAAACACAATGAAAGGGAAATAAATCAGTATAGTTTTTGAGGTTTGATTTCTTGACAAGAAATGACAAGAATGTCTTCTGGAGGGCTTATAAAGATAATGGTTGCATTACCGTCGCAACCACCCAGTGTCGATCCCTCAATATTTAAACTAACTCAAATATCTGGTATTCATCCCAGTCTGATATGATAAAACTAAAGTGCTGACAGTCAGAGCGATCCTCTTATTATTAGTTGAATGTGATGTCTGTTATCTTCAAAGTCTGAAACAGCAGTTTATCATTATCTGGGTTCATTGCTGAATATGTGTTGGATGTGGAAGCCTGGCTTTATTCAACGTGAATAGCTCTAAATTGACTGGTCCAAGGCAGAAAAATAGAGGCTGCATCCCAAATGCCACCCTAGTCCCATAGGCCTCTGGACAAAATGGGGAATGGGGTGCCATTTAGGACACACATGGAGCAACATCAGGCATGCAGAGCCAAAACCACTGAGTGTTGTCAGTAATAACAGCTTAGCCCCACTGATCTGACCATGTGATAATAGTAATAACAGCTTATCCACACTGATCTGACACAGTGATAATAGTAATAACAGCTTATCCAAACTGATCTGACACAGTGATAATAGTAATAACAGCTTATCCACACTGATCTGACACAGTGATAATAGTAATAACAGCTTATCCATACTGATCTGACACAGTGATAATAGTAATAACAGCTTAGCCCCACTGATCTGACACAGTGATAATAGTAATAACAGCTTATCCATACTGATCTGACACTGTGATAATAGTAATAACAGCTTATCCATACTGATCTGACACAGTGATACTAGTAATAACAGCTTATCCACACTGACCTGACACAGTGATAATAGTAATAACAGCTTATCCATACTGATCTGACACAGTGATAATAGTAATAACAGCTTATCCATACTGATCTGACACAGTGATAATAGTAATAACAGCTTATCCATACTGATCTGACACTGTGATAATAGTAATAACAGCTTATCCACACTTACCTGACACTGTGATAATAGTAATAACAGCTTATCCACACTGACCTGACCCTGTGATAATAGTAATAACAGCATATCCACACTGATCTGATGATGTGATACTAGTATAACAGCTTATCCACACTGACCTGACCCTGTTGTAATAGTAATAACAGCTTATCCATACTGATCTGACTCTGTGATAATTGTAATAACACCTTATCCATACTGATCTGACCCTGTGATAATAGTAATAACAGCTTATCCACACTGACCTGACTCTGTGAGAATAGTAATAACAGCTTATCCATACGGATCTGACTCTGTGTTAATAGTAATAACAGCTTATCCACACTGACCTGACTCTGTGAGAATAGTAATAACAGCTTATCCATACTGATCTGACTCTGTGATAATAGTAATAACAGCTTATCCACACTGACCTGACCCTGTGATAATAGTAATAACAGCTTATCCATACTGATCTGACACTGTGATAATAGTAATAACAGCTTATCCACACTGACCTGACACAGTGATAATAGTAATAACAGCTTATCCATACTGACCTGACTCTGACAATAGTAATAACAGCTTTTCCACACTGACCTGACACTGTGATAATAGTAATAACAGCTTATCCACACTGATCTGACCCTGTGACAATAGTAATAACAGCTTATCCATACTGATCTGACACAGTGATATTAATAAATAACAGCCATAAATCTTAAAAGGATAGTTCACTGCTATATCTGTATTGATTAATGGTTTCCTTACCTTACAAAGAGTACAGTATATGGAAAGGACTGGTAGTAATATACTGTTGGTGTATGTTTATTTTGGTACACTTAGCAAAAATCTCATGTTAGCACTGGCCATTGAGTGCATTCTGAATTGTTTTCCAGTTAGTGAAACAATTGAGCAAAGCAGATAGTAATAAAAGGTAACGATAAAAGATCCCTTGATGTCCACCTGCTGCAATTGGTCAAGACATCACCTGAGGGAAAAACAGAGAGCCCTGCCTAACCAGGAGAGGTAGGAGGTACGGTAACCAGCGAGGGGTTAAGGGGGAGTGGGGGGTTAAGGGAGGAGGAAGGTGTGTTCGGTGGGCGGGGACTCACCTTCACAGACTCACACCTTCATGATGTGGGCGGAGTCGGAGAAACCAGTGGAGGAGGGGGGAGGGGCCAGGCTGGTCGGGGAGGTGAGGGGGCTGGGGGCGCACTGGGCTGGAATGGAATTGGGGTGTGACGTGAGAACGAGCAAAACAAATAGCAAAACATAAAGGTGTAAAGCAATTTAAAAAGGGTAGGTAGAGTGAGGGAGATAAAACAGGGGAGACTGTGCACTCACATCACCTCACTAGCATAAGATAAATGGTGCTTAGCCTGTAGCTCTGTACTGAGGAAGCAAGAGGATGTAGCAAGTGTACTATGATAAAGCCTTTGCACCTAGATCTGGAGTTCACCTACACACATTCAGAGCACTTAGGCTCTGGAGCCTAAGGAGGCTAGACAAAAAAAAAATAGTTGCTATCTGGCATCACCAGAGAAACACAGATACAGTATAAAGCGCAAACTTGGTTTGAACTCTGTGCAGCTGGACCATGTTTTTATGACCATGACTGACAGCAGGCAGCACATAGAATGACTGAATACTCATGGTGTGGCCGAGGTGAAATGGCTAGCTAGTTAGCGGTGGTGCGCGCTAATAGTGTTTCAGTCGGTGACGTCACTCGCTCTGAGACCTAGAAGTAGTTGTTCCCCTTGCTCTGCAAGGGCCACGACTTTTGTGGCACGATGGGTAACGATACTTCGTGGTTGATGTGTGCAGAGGGTCCCTGGTTCGAGCCCAGGCTGGGACGAGGGACGAGGTGAGGGAGGAAGCTGATAAGAGTTGATAAATCAAGCCAGTTTTGTTTTTCAACAGCTCATCACTTAAAGCTGACAAGATGATGTTCAATTTCCCGTAATCATAAAGTTAACTGTGATGCCATTGTGAATATGTGGTTGGTTGTGGGTAGGGGGGCAGAGACAAAGGGTAAGCAGTAAAAAATTGAGTCATAGTTTTGAGCAAACGGAAACTGTCGATCTAACTATATAGTCTTTGCGATCTTCAAGGACTATATAGTAGAGCCTCTTGGTAAGACAGTGGAGCATCAGCGTTTGTAGTGAATATTGTGGAGAGTGGAGGAGTGGGGTAGTGAGACAGACAGTGAATATTGTGGAGAGTGGAGAGTGGGGGTATTGAGACAGACAGTGAATATTGTGGAGAGTGGGGGTAGTGAGACAGACAGTGAATATTGTGGAGAGTGGAGGTAGTGAGACAGACAGTTAATATTGTGGAGATTGGAGGAGTAGGGGTAGTGAAACAGACAGTGAATATTGTGGAGAGTGGAGAGTGGGGGTAGTGAAACATGCAGTGAATATTGTGGAGAGTGGGGGTAGTGAGACAGACAGTGAATATTGTGGAGAGTGGAGGTAGTGAGACAGACAGTTAATATTGTGGAGATTGGAGGAGTAGGGGTAGTGAAACAGACAGTGAATATTGTGGAGAGTGGAGAGTGGGGGTAGTGAGACATGCAGTGAATATTGTGGAGAGTGGAGAGTGGGGGTAGTGAGAGAGACAGTGAATATTGTGGAGAGTGGAGAGTGGGGGTAGTGAGACAGACAGTGAATATTGTGGAGAGTGGAGAGTGGGGGTAGTGAGACATGCAGTGAATATTGTGGAGAGTGGAGAGTGGGGGTAGTGAGAAAGACAGTGAATATTGAGGAGAGTGGGGGTAGTGAGACAGACAGTGAATATTGTGGAGAGTGGAGAGTGGGGGTAGTGAGACAGACAGTGAATATTGTGGAGAGTGGAGAGTGGGGGTAGTGAGACAGACAGTGAATATTGTGGAGAGTGGAGAGTGGGGGTAGTGAGACAGACAGTGAATATTGTGGAGAGTGGAGGAGTGTTGTAGTGGGACATGCAGTGAATATTGTGGAGAGTGGGGGTAGTGAGACAGACAGTGAATATTGTGGAGAGTGGAGAGTGGGGGTAGTGAGACAGACAGTGAATATTGTGGAGAGTGGGGGTAGTGAAACAGACAGTGAATATTGTGGAGAGTGGGGGTAGTGAGACAGACAGTGAAGATTGTAGAGAGTGGGGGTAGTGAGACAGACAGTGAATATTGTGGAGAGTGGGGGTAGTGAGACAGACAATGAATATTGTGGAGAGTGGAGGAGTGGGGTAGTGAGACAGACAGTGAATATTGTGGAGAGTGGAGGAGTGTTGTAGTGAGACATGCAGTGAATATTGTGGAGAGTGGGGGTAGTGAGACAGACAGTGAATATTGTGGAGAGTGGAGGAGTGGGGTAGTGAGACATGCAGTGAATATTGTGGAGAGTGGAGAGTGGGGGTAGTGAGACAGACAGTGAATATTGTGGAGAGTGGAGAGTGGGGGTAGTGAGACATGCAGTGAATATTGTGGAGAGTGGAGAGTGGGGGTAGTGAGAAAGACAGTGAATATTGAGGAGAGTGGGGGTAGTGAGACAGACAGTGAATATTGTGGAGAGTGGAGAGTGGGGGTAGTGAGACAGACAGTGAATATTGTGGAGAGTGGAGAGTGGGGGTAGTGAGACAGACAGTGAATATTGTGGAGAGTGGAGAGTGGGGGTAGTGAGACAGACAGTGAATATTGTGGAGAGTGGAGGAGTGTTGTAGTGGGACATGCAGTGAATATTGTGGAGAGTGGGGGTAGTGAGACAGACAGTGAATATTGTGGAGAGTGGAGAGTGGGGGTAGTGAGACAGACAGTGAATATTGTGGAGAGTGGGGGTAGTGAAACAGACAGTGAATATTGTGGAGAGTGGGGGTAGTGAGACAGACAGTGAAGATTGTAGAGAGTGGGGGTAGTGAGACAGACAGTGAATATTGTGGAGAGTGGGGGTAGTGAGACAGACAATGAATATTGTGGAGAGTGGAGGAGTGGGGTAGTGAGACAGACAGTGAATATTGTGGAGAGTGGAGGAGTGTTGTAGTGAGACATGCAGTGAATATTGTGGAGAGTGGGGGTAGTGAGACAGACAGTGAATATTGTGGAGAGTGGAGGAGTGGGGTAGTGAGACATGCAGTGAATATTGTGGAGAGTGGAGAGTGGGGGTAGTGAGACAGACAGTGAATATTGTGGAGAGTGGAGAGTGTTGTAGTGAGACATGCAGTGAATATTGTGGAGAGTGGGAGTAGTGAGACAGACAGTGAATATTGTGGAGAGTGGAGGAGTGGGGTAGTGAGACATGCAGTGAGTATTGTGGAGAGTGGAAAGTGGTGGTAGTGAGACAGACAGTGAATATTGTGGAGAGTGGAGAGTGGGGGTAGTGAGACAGACAGTGAATATTGTGGAGAGTGGAGGTAGTGAGACAGACAGTTAATATTGTGGAGATTGGAGGAGTAGGGGTAGTGAAACAGACAGTGAATATTGTGGAGAGTGGAGAGTGGGGGTAGTGAGACATGCAGTGAATATTGTGGAGAGTGGAGAGTGGGGGTAGTGAGACAGACAGTGAATATTGTGGAGAGTGGAGAGTGGGGGTAGTGAGACAGACAGTGAATATTGTGGAGAGTGGAGAGTGGGGGTAGTGAGACATGCAGTGAATATTGTGGAGAGTGGAGAGTGGGGGTAGTGAGACAGACAGTGAATATTGTGGAGAGTGGGGGTAGTGAGACAGACAGTGAATATTGTGGAGAGTGGAGAGTGGGGGTAGTGAGACAGACAGTGAATATTGTGGAGAGTGGAGAGTGGGGGTAGTGAGACAGACAGTGAATATTGTGGAGAGTGGAGAGTGGGGGTAGTGAGACAGACAGTGAATATTGTGGAGAGTGGAGAGTGGGGGTAGTGAGACAGACAGTGAATATTGTGGAGAGTGGAGAGTGTTGTAGTGAGACATGCAGTGAATATTGTGGAGAGTGGAGAGTGGGGGTAGTGAGACAGACAGTGAATATTGTGGAGAGTGGGGGTAGTGAGACAGACAGTGCATATTGTGGAGAGTGGAGAGTGGGGGTATTGAGACAGACAGTGAATATTGTGGAGAGTGGAGGAGTGTTGTAGTGGGACATGCAGTGAATATTGTGGAGAGTGGGGGTAGTGAGACAGACAGTGAATATTGTGGAGAGTGGGGGTAGTGAGACAGACAGTGAATATTTTGGAGAGTGGAGGATTGGGGTAGTGAGACAGACAGTGAATATTGTGGAGAGTGGAGGAGTGTTGTAGTGAGACAGACAGTGAATATTGTGGAGAGTGGAGAGTGGGGGTAGTGAGACAGACAGTGAATATTGTGGAGAGTGGGGGTAGTGAGACAGACAGTGAATATTGTGGAGAGTGGGGGTAGTGAGACAGACAGTGAATATTGTGGAGAGTGGGGGTAGTGAGACAGACAGTGAATATTGTGGAGAGTGGGGGTAGTGAGACAGACAGTGAATATTGTGGAGAGTGGGGGTAGTGAGACATGCAGTGAATATTGTGGAGAGTGGGGGTAGTGAGACATGCAGTGAATATTGTGGAGAGTGGAGAGTGGGGGTAGTGAGACAGACAGTGAATATTGTGGAGAGTGGAGAGTGGGTGTAGTGAGACAGACAGTGAATATTGTGGAGAGTGGGGGTAGTGAGACATACAGTGAATATTGTGGAGAGTGGAAAGTGGGGGTAGTGAGACAGACTGTGAAACAGGCAGAGCCAGAGATAAGAGTTTGGTGAACTATCTTCCCTGCTAGCGCCAGACGTTCCATAACATTCCATTCTAACTTGCATTTCTCAATGGAAGATTATCACCCTGGAACATCTGGTGCCAACATGGCAACACTTTCATAAGTGTTGGATAGTGGAGTCGTTTGCAGACAGACAATGAGGTTTAACTAGGAGTTACATTGAGTTACATTGGGATTTTAAAGTTGATGGAAATGGCCCTCGTTGTATATTTTATCCCCAGATGTATTTTTATAACAAGGCAGTTCGACTAGGTTAACCTCCAATCTAATCACATCACAGCAGTTAGGGATGTTGAGTGTGATGCAAACAGCTGGAGAAGGTTTGAACACGTGTGGTTGGTGGTGGACATGTGTATCATAGTGGCAGAGAGAGAAGGGGTTTTGGATGGCGGTGGGGGGTGTTGCAGTAACACATCACCACTCGTCGCTGGGGGGTCCTCTCAATGACAGGGGGGCGACGGGCCCGGGGTGGGCAACAATAACCGTGAGGGGGATAACCGTAGCGACAAGGTGGTCGGTGTGGTGGCGGTGGGGCGGCAGGCTGTGGTGGCGTCCTCACCGGAGAGCAGACGGGAGCGTCGTGAGGCCTCGGTGGCCAGGGCACAGGAGATCTCAATCCTCTTCTCCTGGTCCTGGAGCTGCTGCTCTGGGTTACCCTGGTGGTGGGAACCAACCCCCTCAGTAGGACCATCCAATAGGGGAACCACGTTCTGGAGACTGGAGGGAGTGATGGGCAGAGGGGAGGGGGAGAGGAGGGCGAGAGAGTGACAAAGAAAAGAAGTAGAGCGCAAGAGAAAGGAGATTAAATTATACCTTTTTATACAGAATATGTGGCATCCCATCATTCAGATATGAATCAGATAATCAGTAGATGGGAGAACGTTTAGCCAAACTTTGGCTAAATACACTGCTGTACTGTGTGAGAGCTGTGTTAGATAGTAGTTCAGTAGTGTCTGTACATACTTTGATTTGGCAATGAGCGTCTTGATCCTCTCTACTTTCTTCTGTTTCTCCTTTTGCTCCTCTGGGCTGAGAGGAGTGTCCACGTCCAGGTAACGCTCCGGAATCAGACCCTTGTCTGGAGTACACAGCTGAGGACACAACGAGTTACAGATGAGGTTTGATCATCTTTTATTTTATGGCCCACTATTTACTTGGTTTGCAATTAGAAAAAACATTACGTAAACAAGTAGTGACCAATTGTGGGAAATTGTTTGAAGCCAGCACACACTAAAAACAAACTTTTCTATATAGGGCCAAATAAGGATAATTTAGCTCGTAATAATAGCAGAACCGTTTATGGTGCAATAAAGAACCACTCCTATGATTCAATAAAAAATATAAACAAAAAGGCTCTATATAGCACAAAAAAAACAACCCTTTTTGGTACTGTATAGAACCATTTCAATGTTCTGGAAATAACCATTTGAAGAACAATACTGGGTTACTTTTTCTGGTTAGCAATATTATATTGTTACAATTCCATAGGTTTAATTATTGTGAGTTTGAAACAGGTGTGCTAGATCTGAAACGACTGGGGGTCCCTGAGGAGAGAATTGAGAACCACTGATTTACACATCACTTTCAATTGACACAAGCCATACATGAGTCTTTCACAAAACACCATCACTAACAATTATCATATTTAACATATAACAGATGAAATCAACTGGAATGACTAACTCACGGCTGCACAAAAAGAGCTGTGATCAAACCATGCCCCAAAAGATTCTAATGAGCCGCCTCCTCTACATCTTCATTACCACTTAGTGTGTACTAACAGGTGAGGGACCTGACGGAGTGGTGCCAGGAAAATAACCTCTCCCTCAACGCCAAACAAAACAAAGAAGCAGAAAAAAAGCAGAGGGAGCACGACCCTATCCACATTGACAAGACCACGGCGGATAAGGTGGAAAGCTTCAAGTTCCTCGGCTTCCACATAACTGACGATCTGAAATGGTCCACCAACACAGTGTGGTGAATCACCGCCTGGTACGGCAACTGCACCACCCACAACCGCAGGGCTCTCCAGAGGGTAATGCGGTCTGCCCAACGCATCACCGGGGGCATACTGCCTGCCCTCCAGGACACCTACAGCACGATGTCATAGGAAGGCTAAAAAGATAAAGGACATCAACCACCCGAGCCACAGTCTGTTCACCCCGCCATCATCCAGATGGCGAGTTCAGTACAGGTGCATCAAAGCTGGGACAGAAAGACTGAAAAACAGCTTATATCTCAAGGCCATCAGACAGTTAAATAGCCATCACTAGCCAGTGACCACACGGTTAATAAACCCTGCACCTTAGAGGCTGCTGCCCTATGTACATAGACATGGAATCACTGGTCACTTTAATAATAGCCCAATCTTTTTCAATTTTCGCCTAAAAGACATACCCAAATCTAACTGCCTGTAGCTCAGGCCCTTAAACAAGGAAATGCATATCCTTGGTACCATTTGAAAGTAAACTCGTCTCTCCCGAGCCAGTACGGGAGTTGTAGCGATGAGACAAGATAATAGCTACTAAAACAATTGGATACCACGAAATTGGGGAGAAAACGGGGTAAAATTCAAAAAAGAAATGGTTAGCGCCTACATTTTGCGACCGAGACAGGGTTTCTGGATACTCCCGTAAAGCCCAGCTCATTGGCTATCTAGCTTGACCCCGATTGGTGCTTATTTGACAAAGATACAGTCCTTCAAGTGATGGCCGCCCGCGTCATCGGCGTGCCATGAAGGCGTCGCTCTCTGACCAAATATGGTGTCCATAGGATATACTACACCCCTAATGATATATATAGTGAAGTCTTGTTACCATCTAGGATATCGGAGGAATACATACAAACGTGATTTGACTCGTTCAAACAACGATTAGGGTGAGATTTTCACAGATTCCTTTGTTTGCAAATTGAACAAGTGGAAACACAAAATCGATCACCCGCGATATATGGACCTTTTTAGGATATGAAAAATAATTTTATCTAACAAACGATACTTCATGTTATCTCTGGGACCCTTTGGATGATAAATTAGGGCATGATTTCAGAATGTAAGTATAAATTTCACCTCCAAAGGTGAATTTATCAAACCTATTGGGTTGAAAAAGGTGTTTTGTTGTTGGGAGCTCTCCTCAAACAATAGTATGGCATTTGTTGCAGTAATAGTTACTGTAAATAGGACAGTGTAGATATATTAACAAGAATTTAAGCTTTCAGCCGATATAAGACACTTTTATGCACCAACATTTGTTGTTATTCTAAAATATGCTATCTTGATAGCTGCATCTTGATAGCTGCATCTTGATAGCTGCATCTTGATAGCTGCTATCTTGATAGCTGCATGATTTACAACTATCCCATTGACGGAACACTAATCCTTAAGAATGAATAACGTTTACATACCGCTTATTAATTTCATATGTACATACTGTATTCTATTCTACTGTATTTTAGTCAATGCCACTCCGACATTGCTCATCCTAATATTTATTTATTTATTCATTTCATTATTTTACTTTTAGATTTGTGTTTGTTCTTGTGAATTGTTAGATATTACTACACTGTTATAGATATCACTACACCCACAAAAACATCTTCTAAATTGTTAATTATCACTGCATTTGTTTTATACCAGACAAATACCAGCTGAAAGAGCTCCACAGAATGAAGTGTTACTGAGCACAACTATATCACATCACACTTGGATCATAGTCACATAATGATTGTAACACATAGTGTGGTTGTTGGTCAGAGTGTGTCTAACCTCTTTGCTGATGTCCAGGTTGTACTGGTCAGGTTCCATCTGTATCCGTCTGAGGCGAGCAATCTCCTCCCGGGGTGACTCTTGTACCCCCTCGCCCCGTACTGCAGCCTCCAGGTCATTGATGTCCACCTCATGGGTTGTCAGCCTCCGCCTCACCTGGACACCCACACACAGAGATAACCAATCAGGAAAGAGACTAAGAGGCCGAGCCAAGGGCTCAGCCAATCAACATGGCCCGGAAAGATAGACAAGAGGCCAGAGCAATATACTGGATCTTCCTTTGTAATACATTTCAACATACAGTACATATTCCTGGTGTCTAGCTCATAGAGGTACATGTACTGTACCAGTCAAAAGTTTGGACATGTACTCATTCAAGGGTTTTTCTTTATTTTCAATATTTTCTACATTGTATACTAGATTCTTCAAAGTAGCCACCCTTTGCCTTGATGACAGTTTTTCACACTCTTGGCATTTTCTCAACCAGCTTCATGAGGTAGTGACCTAGGAATGCATTTCAATTAACAGAGGATAAATTCATTAGTTACCAGCCTCAGAAATTGCAGCCCAAATAAATGCTTCACATAGTTCAAGTAACAGACACATCTCAAAGCAACTGTTCAGAGGAGACTGGGTGAATCAGGCCTTCATGGTCGATTTGCTGCAAAGAAACCACTACTAAAGGATGCCAATAATAATAAGAGACTTGCAAAAGGTCAAGAAACACGATCAATTAGACCGGTGGACATTAGACCGGTGGAAATCTGACCTTTAGTCTGATGAGTACAAATTTGAGATTTTTGTTTCCAACCGCCGTGTCTTGTGAGACGCAGAGTAGGTGAACGGATGATCTCCACGCGTGGGTGGCACCGTAAAGCATTTAGGAGGAGGTGTGATGGTGCTTTGCTGGTGACACTGTCCGTGATTTATTTAGAATTCACGGCACACTTCACCAGCATGGCTCCCATAGCATTCTGGAGCGATACACAATCCCATCTGGTTTGCACTTAGTGGGACTATCATTTGTTATTCAACAGGACAACGATCCAAAATACACCTCCAGGATGCCGCTCAGCCATCGGTCATCCATATACTTACATGTACATATTAGGTAGTTGTTGGAGAATTGTTAGAGTACTTGTTAGATATTACTGCACTTTCAGAACTCGAAGTACAAGCGTTTCGCTACACTCGCATTAACATCTGCTGATGTGTGACACATTTGATTTGATTTGATTTGTAAGGGCTACGTGACCAAGAAAGAGATTGATGGAGTGCAGCATCAGATGACCTGACCTCCACAATTATCCGAACTCAAACCAATTGAGATGGTTTGGGATGAGTTGGACTGCAGAGTGAAGGAAAAGCAGACAACAAGTGCTCACCATATGTGGGAACTCCTTCAAGACTGTTGGAAAAGCATTCCAGGTGAAGCTAGTTGAGAGAATGCCAAGAGTGTGCAAAGCTGTCATCAAGGCAAAGGCTGGCAAGACTGGCTACTTTGAAGAATCTCAAAATGTTTGTTTAACACTTTTTTGGTTACTACATGATTCCATATGTGTTATTTCATAGTTTTGATGTCTTCACTATTATTCTACAATGTAGAAAATAGTAAAAATAAAGAAAACCCTTGAAGGAGTAGATGTGTCCAAAGTTTTGACAGGTACTGTACATGTAAATAGAAGAGAGAGCCTACCACTCTGTAATTGGTACCAGCCTGGCTACCCAGGTTCAGGCTGCGTCTCTTGTCCCTGACGGAGCTGCTCTGGTTCCTACGGATACGCTTGTTTTGCTCCTCAACGCTCATCTTGGACTTCACCTCCGCCGGAAACACCGCACTCTTCGGACGCTCCTGGGAGAGGGGAATGACATGGGAATAACTTGTCCATCATATGATGAAGCATCAAATGTATTGCTCTATAAAATATAAATTTGACAGCACCATTCAATATACCTGACATAGGCCCACCACCACAACATAAAGGCAACATCAATGAGTAACACTATTCTAATACAGTGTAGTTACAAAACATAATGTGTATGTATCATATAATATAATGCATATAGTTTGTGAGTTTCCTGAGCTCCATAAAGCCCTCTCTGGCATGCTGCCTACCCTGGAGATTCCATTAGGCACCTTGCAGTTGCGTTGGGAGATTCCATGGTCGTAGGATTGGCCCTGGTCCTCCAGGGGAGACTTAGTCCTGGGAGGAACGATCCCCACTGGACAGGAGAGAGACAAACAGCATGTCAGAGGATGACACAGGTTGTGTCCCAAATGGCACCACATTCCTATATAGTGCACTACTTTTGATCAGGGCCCATAGAGCACTATGTAGGCAATAGGGTGCCGTTTGGGACGCAGACACAGAGGATCAGTCATTGGGGTTACATAATCCAATCTATTATTATGTAAACAATTGACTTTAATAAGGTACACCTAGTTCTGAGGACTAGTAATCTAATTATATTTGTATATACAGTAAATACTCTGATATTTTAGATGATGATGTTCTTTCATTTCTGAATATAAACAGGATTTCGTTCCAATGAGTCTGTTATCTAACAGTTTGGGATTAGATCAGAAAAAGTTTGCATAATACCCCCTTGTAATAATAACCCCATAATACCCCCTTGTAATAATACCCCCATAACACTCCCTTGTAATAATACCCCATAACACTCCCTTGTAATAATACCCCATAACACTCCTTTGTAATAATACCCCCATAATACCCCCTTGTAATAATACCCCCATAACACTCCCTTGTAATAATACCCCCATAATACCCCCTTGTAATAATACCCCATAACACTCCCTTGTAATAATACCCCCATAACACTCCCTTGTAATAATACCCCCATAATACCCCTTTGTAATAATACCCCCATAACACTCCCTTGTAATAATACCGCCATAACACTCCCTTGTAATAATACCCCCATAACACTCCCTTGTAATAATACCCCCATAATACCCCTTTGTAATAATACACCCTTAACACTCCCTTGTAATAATACCCCCTTAACACTCCTTTGTAATAATACCCCCATAACACTCCCTTGTAATAATACCCCCACAATACTCCCTTGTAATAATACCCCATAACACTCCCTTGTAATAATACCCCCATAACACTCCCTTGTAATAATACCCCCATAATACCCCTTTGTAATAATACCCCCATAACACTCCCTTGTAATAATACCCCCATAACACTCCCTTGTAATAATACCCCCATAACACTCCCTTGTAATAATACCCCCATAATACCCCTTTGTAATAATACACCCTTAACACTCCCTTGTAATAATACCCCCTTAACACTCCTTTGTAATAATACCCCCATAATACCCCCTTGTAATAATACCCCCATAACACTCCCTTGTAATAATACCCCATAACACTCCCTTGTAATAATACCCCCACAATACTCCCTTGTAATAATACCCCCATAACACTCCCTTGTAATAATACCCCCATAACACTCCCTTGTAATAATACCCCCATAACACTCCCTTGTAATAATACCCCCATAACACTCCCTTGTAATAATACCCCCACAATACTCCCTTGTAATAAAGCATTTATAATAGATTATTACATAGTTTATTCATCATTTATGAATCATTACTCTCACAACTGTAGGGTTAGTGAGCTAGGTCTTCAGACATTTATAAACAACTTTGAAAGTATTTCATAATTATTCATAAGATGTTCAATATGAGTCCTCATTTACTAATCATTAGTTCAATATTTTTGGTCTATTTATACTTTATAAATACTTTTTTTTAAATGTTTTGAGTGAGCAGTGTTATTTCTCACAAAAAGATGGAAATGCCATTGGTAGGCATTCCAGCAGTACATGATGCTCCTTAAGGTCTCAAAATGGCCCCTAGAACATATCACACAATACAGAGGATGTTTGGAAAAATATATTGACATTTTTTTTATCCAAAACAGTAAACACTTTGATGCTGTGTAAAGTATTTTAAAAAATCTGAAAATTGTAACATTAGCATTTGTTGGCAGACTTTTCCACCAAAACCAAAGTGTGGATTGCAGTCACTCATTAGAGCACTCATAAAGTGCTTGAGAGGAATGGAAACAAACATCTGCACTATCCCATTACGTTTAATATTTCGCTGAACTATCCCATTACAGTTCGCTGAATTATCCCATTACGTTTAAAGAGTTACTACCTTTAATGGGCCAGTTAAAGTTCTGCCAAACAAAGTGTAAACAAACATTAAAAGTTAAAAGATTAAAAGACTGAAGCACTGGAAGCATTTAAAAGGTCATGTGTCTTGTGAAAAGCTGTCTGAATTCTGGCAAAGAGTATGTTCTTTAATCTCAGCATGTCTACAAATGAATATTCTCTCTGTTTTTGTTTGCTTTTAAATGTTGATACTGGAGACTGTTATCAGGAGAAACTGTGTAACCTAGCATTTTTAGTGGCTAAGAAATACATTGTCATTAATTGGAAGGTTGGTTATCCTCCCACAATGTCACGATAGATGACAGAAATGTAAAGTTATGTATAGAGGCATTGTACTAAATACAGTGAGACAGAGTCTGTATTGAAAACATGACCACGTCAGGGGAGATACCTCTTCATATTCTGTGCAAGTAAATAAAACGAAGAGAGCTCTACATTATTATGATGACATGAATTATATGGAGGCTGTGCTGTTTCTGTATGTATATGTATGTAAATGTAATTGCCAAAATAAAGGAAACACCAACATAACGTGTAGGGCGTTGGGCCACCACAAGCCAGAACAGCTTCAATGCGCCTTGACATAGATTCTACAAGTGTCTGGAACTCTATCCGAGTGATGCGACACCACCCTTCCACAATAAATTCCATAATTTGGTGTTTTGTTGATGGTGGTGGAAAACGCTGTCTCAGGCGCCACTCCAGAATCTCTAAGTGTTCAATTTGGATGAGATCTGGTGACTGAGACTGCCATGGCATATGGTTAACACTGTTTTCATGCTCATCAAACCATTCTGTGACAACTCGTGCCCAGGTGTTGTTCCTGAGTTAATTCATTAATTAACATAATGTATACAAATGCTGGGCATTGTCATCCTATGGGGACATAACCATGGTATCCAAAATAATGGCCTGCCCAGCATTTGTATACATTATGTTAATTAATTAATTAACTTAGGAACAACACCTGCTTTCAATATCCTTTCTACCCATCATTCACTTAAGTGTTTCTATTATTTTGGCAATTACCTGTATATGTATAGGTGTATGTATTTTTGTTTTGTTTTTTTTACCTTTGTTTCCAAACCCTTCCCTTGGCAAATTTGAAAAAAAAAGAGATTGGAAGGAAATTGTTTTGGGCAGAGAGTTAAAGTATTTACTATATTGTTGAGGGTCGAGGTGTGCCGGCGGCTCAGCCTGGCAGTGCAGTCTGGCTGACCTACTGGTCACTCTTGTGGTGGGTTGATGGGCTGAGCGGCACATCTTGGACCCTCCCATTCTTAAAACTTCTTAGGGATAAGGGGCAGTATTTATCACGTCCGGATGAAAAGTGTGCCCAGAGTAAACTGCCTGCTACTCAGGCCCAGAAGCTAATATATGCTAATAGCTAATATATTTGGATAAAAAACACTGTGAAGTTTCTAAAACTGTTGTCTGAATGATGTCTGTGAGTATAACAGAACTCATTTGGCAGGCAAAAACATGAGAAAAATTCAACCAGGAAGGTTTGTAGTTTTTCAAGTGATTGCCTATCCAATATACAGTGTAAATGAGGTCAGATTGCACTTCCCAAGGCTTCCACTAGATGTCAACAGTCTTTAGAATGAACTCTAATGGAACTTTTTTAACTTGTCGTCTGGACTTAGTGCCCGCGCCCTGTGCATTTGGATTGGTGAACTAAACATGCAAACAAAAAGGAGGTATTTGGACATAAAGATTAACTTTATCAAACAAAACAAACATTGACTGTGGAACTGGGATTCCTGGGAGTGCATTCCAATGAAGATCATCAAAGGTAAGTGAATATTTATAACGCTATTTCTGACTTTTGTTGACTCCACAACATAGCGGGTATCTGTATGGCTTGTTTTGGTGACTGAGCGTTGTACTCAGATAATCACATGGTGTGCTTTTGCCGTAAAGCTTTTTTGAAATCTGACACAGCGGTTGCATTATTAAGGAGAAGTTTATCTTTAATTTTATGTAAAACCTTTGTATCTTTCATCAACATTTATGATGAGTATTTCTGTAAATTGATGTGGCTCTCTGCAAAATCACCGGATGTTTTGGAGGCAAAACATTACTGAACATAACTCACCAATGTAAACTGAGATATTTGGATATAAATATGAACTTTATCGAACAAAACATACATGTATTGTGTAACATGAAGTCCTATGAGTGCCATCTGATGAAGATCATCAAAGGTTAGTGATTAATTTTATCTCTATTTCTGCTTTTTGTGACTCCTCTCTTCGGCTGGAAAATGACTGTATGTTTTTTTGTGACTAGGGGCTGTCCTCAGATAATCGCAATGTATGCTTAAGTAAGTAAAGCCTTTTTGAAATTGGACACTGTGGTTGGATTAACCAGTTGGATTTAGGGGGCGCTATTTTAATTTTTGGATGAAAAACCTTCCAGTTTTAAACAAGATAATTTGTCACGAAAATATGCTCGACTATGCATATTGACAGCTTTGGAAAGAAGACACTCTGACGTTTCCAAAACTGCAAAGATATTGTCTGTGAGTGCCACAGAACTGATGTTACAGGTGAAACCCAGATAAAAATACAACTAGGAAGTGCCCATTTTTTGAAACCGCCTCATGTCAATGACTCCTTATATGTCTGTGAATGAGCTACGAATGAGCTTACGTTTTCCACGTTTTCCCCAAGGTGTCTACAGCATTGTGACGTCTTTTTAGGCATTTCCCTTGAAGAATGGCTGTAAGGGACCATATATGGCATGTGGTCACATGGTGTCTCCCACAGAAAACCTTGCGTAAAATACTGAGGTAGCCATTTTTCCAACCGCTTCTTATGAGAAACCAACTGCCTCGACGGATATATTATCGAATATATTTGTTAAAAACTCCTTGAGGATGGATCCTAAACAACGTTTGCCGTGTTTCTGTAGATATTATGTAGCTAATTTTGAAAAAAGTTTGGCGTTATAGTTGTAGCATTTTTCGATCGATTTCTCAGCCAAGCATGGTGAAGAAACGGGAGCTTTTTCGCCTACAAAAATAATCTTTTTGGAAAAAAGGAACATTTGCTATCTAACTGGGAGTCTCCTGAGTGAAAGCATCCAAAGTTCTTCAAAGGTAAATTATTTAATTTGGTTGCTTTTCTTATGTTCGGGAAAATGTTGCCTGCTGCCAGCAGAGCCTAGCATAGCATTATGCCATGATAAACTTACACAAATGCTTGTCTAGCATTGGCTGTAACGCATATTTTGAAAATCTGAGATGACAGTGTTGTTAACAAAAGGCTAAGCTTGTGTTTGAATATATTTATTTAATTTCATTTGCGATTTTCATGAATAGGAAAAGTTTCTAGGGGTATTTATGTCCGTTGCGTTATGTTAATGCTTTTGAGGCTATGATTACACTCCCGGATACGGGTTTGCTCGTTGCAACTTATTTTAACAAGATGTTTATCTTTAAAATGGTGTATCTTGTATGCTTGAGGGATTTTAAGTATGAGATTTCTGTTGTTTGAATTTGGCGCCCTGCACTTTCACAGGATGTTGGTCAGATGGGACGGTAGCGTTCCATCTAGCCTAGAGAGGCTTTAACCAGTGTCATAACATCAAATCTAGTGGTACATAACTTTTGCCTGATGCTTCGAACTGAATTCTTACGCTGATATATGTTTGCTACATACTTCAGTCTGAGACTGCCATCGATTCAGTCGTTTGGGGTGACGTCAAAATGAGAGGTGTTGTATCAGAGTATCAAAACCAATGACACATTTTCATATCACCACGTGGGTTCCTGTGGTGGTCACTGCCGTTTATGATGAGTGAGGAGGATAATTGTTTGAATGAGCATGCATGGCCTTATTTCTATTACAGAATTGTTGGATGACTGTCATTCATATTCCATTCACCCAGTTTAATGTAACATCAGTAGGTTTAGGCTACTACATGATACTCAAATATTCCCCTATACCCATCATGAGGTTGCTACAACCTAGCCTATGAATTAAAGTTTACACATGTAGGTGCATATAGGTCGAGATAAACATTTGAGATGACAGACAGTGGCACATGGACAGACAGTGACACATTCAATACTGCCTTGCACACTCTTGCCTGCATCTAGCTTATCTAGGGTTTAATCAATAGTCCAACAGTTGCAAACGAGAGTTTGTCTTGGACAAATTCAGGTATTTTTATCCCCCGTTTCGTTTCCATTTAATGGAATGAATACACCCCTGATTATGCATAAAACAGTTCACTTTCATAGCAGCCACATTGTATTCCTTCTCACCTCTATGCACTCTCCTCATTTCACCTTTTCCCTTCTTTTGTGGACTTCAATGAACAACACATCAGCTGTATGTGACCAGGCGACAAAACCTTTCCAAGCCAAACCATGTCAAACCGCTACACACAGTTGTCTCCGTATTAGTTAAAGTAATGTCCTAGTCAACATAGCTAACAGAACTAATGGGTTTAGTAAATTGGCTACAATCATGCGGTAACATTACAGTGTATAGCTAGTAAGCAATTACACCGGCGGGCCCAAGTGGAAATAAATTCAGAAAACCAAAAGTTTACCTTCCCTTGGACGAGTTCCAGTGTTGTGTTGGTTAGTCATAGCCAGCTAGCTTACATAGCATCCCTCTGTTTGAGCCGGGTGTTTGAGTAACTAAACTAGCAAACTGTATTTGCAAGCTAAGTAAGTGAAACTGAAAGTGAAAACATTACGAACTCTCTCTTTCTATCTCTTGTTTCTCCTTCATTTTTGAAGAAATTCATTTGTTGATGGCTAGGTTTTGTACTGAAATCAATGTACCAGGAGGAGGACGAAGCTAGCTGTCCTCTGGCTACAACATGGTGCTACTCTAAAGAGTGGTGTTGAGGCTACTGTAGACCTTCATTGCAAAACAGTGTGTTTTAACCAATTATTTGGTGACATGTGAATATATTTAGTATAGTTTAATCTAAAAAATAATAACTTTTTCAATGTTTTACTATTTTTCTTAATGACATTCATGGAGGAGGATGGTCCTCCGCTTCTTCCTCTAAGGAGCCTCCACTGGTATGTTCTCGTTCTGGCCCAACCCATCGGTTTCTGGGACCAATCAGAACAGTTCAAATGGAGCCTCCCGGCTGGCGCAGTGTTGAGGAATGTGTTTGTTCTTAAATTGCTTGTAATACTCTATGTTTTACTACATTGTGTTTGTTGTACATTTTGTCAATTGTGTTCCTGCAGTGCTGCCCTGGAAACGAGGACTTGATCTCAATGGGACTCCCTGATAAAATAAAGCTTAAATACATAAAAACAATAATGCTTCTAACGCTTCAGTCTTTTAAACATCCTGTGTTGTGTGCTTAATATTTTACCATTGATAAATTCTCGGCTTGTTTGAGACCTTAAGGAGTATCGGGTACTGCTGAAATGTTTACCAATGGCATGACCATATTTTTTAAAGAAATTACACTGGTCACTCAAAACATTTATAAAGTATAAATACATCTCACTTTACATTAGGCCACCCAAAAATACTTAACTAATGATTAGTAAATGGTTTATAAGGACCTACCAGTATATTAAACATGAATGATATTATTAAGTGATAATGCCCAAGAAGCCGTGGTTTGGAGGCTATACTGGCACGGGTGTAATTGAGGTCTTCATGCCTTCTATTAGCTGCCAAGCCGACTGGTCATTCGGTTGGTATCGTTCCCAGTCAAGCCGACTGGTTGTTCGGTTGGTATCATTCCCAGTCAAGCAGACTGGTCGTTCATTGTTGTTATGCAAAACAAAAATGGCGCAAGCTCTTCTCACTTGCTAGCTCGGCTTAAGGTTAGGTTAAAAAGTTAAGGTTAGGGTTAGGGGAATGGTTAGCTTACATGCTAAGTAGTTGCAAATTAGATAAAATGTATTAAGTACTGTAGTTGCAAAGTTGCTAATTAGCTAAATGCCAAAGTTGTCCGTGATGAGATTCAAACACAGTTTTGGCTTGCTAAACGTTCATGTTATAAGCCCACCCATCCATCCATCCACCCCAACCAACCACCCTACTTTAGTTTTCGCCATAAAAAACAAAGATGTCATTTTATGCTGATTTCTTTAAATTCACAATTTGGATCTCTCCACAGCCTCATAGATGATCTAGATGCTTTTTCTAACCTCTCTGGATTACAACCAAATAAAATGGTCTGACGGTGAGGTGGACATACTCGATATTCATATCGTGAAAGAAATTACCTCACTACAATACATTTTAATAGAAAGTTAGCACAAATAGATAATATGGAGGTGCTTTGCTGGTGACACTGTCTGTGATTTATTTAGAATTTAAGGCCCACTTAACCAGCATGGCTACCACAGCATTCTGCAGCAATACGTCATCCCATCTGGTTTGCGCTGGGATTACCTAATGAAGCTGGTTGAGAGAATGCCAAGAGTGTGCAAAGCTGTCATCAAGGCAAAGGGTGACTATTTTGAAGAATCTCAAATATAAAACATATTTTCATTTGTTTAACACTTTTTTGGTTACTACATTATTCCACATGTGTTATTTCATACTGTTGATGTCTTCACTATTATTCTACAATTTAGAAAATAGTACAAATATTGAAAAACCCTGGAATGAGTAGGATTGTCCAACTTTCTTACTGGTATTTACAAAGAAAATATGGGGGATTGGAAATGATGCAGACAATTACATTGATGGAATCCACAATCTCTGCAATATTTAAGCTGATCTACCTCTTAAAAATAAAGAATAAACATAAGCCATAAAATAATAAAAACAAGTTAATGATTATTGTATTTATTATTACTTCATTTAAGATTTTCTGTGTGTCCCTGATACCATTTTCCACCCTTTTAGTTTGTTGTAATTCTCCATTTAATTAAGAAAACAATCCCTTCCTACAATGACCCCACCTTCAGGAAGAGTCATAATTCCTATGGTGCAAAGCTAAATAAATATAAACCCACATTTTTATCTATTTGTTAATGTTCTTAGTCTGTATGTCCCACTCATACATTTCCACCTTTTTAGGCTAAATGATAAATATATATATATATATATATATATATATATATATATATATATATATATATATATATATATATTATTTTATTTTTTTTATTTATTTTTTTACATTTGGAATTATTATTTTTATATATATATATATATACAAATGTTAAAATATGTTTGATAGAGAAGTTAAAATCCTGTTTAAGTGTTTACCATTATGTTTGCTCAGCCTGTTCACTCACAGAGCTATGGCTAATTTAGGTTCAACATTTCCACCCTGATAGGTCAACCCTTTTAGGATTATGCACCTAACAAATTGGAAAATGCATCCCAATTTTTTTTTTTATGTGCCTGAGCTTGACCAATATGTTTTTCTGAAAGAATACTTTTTTTATGTATATATTTGTAAAAATTAAAATGTTTTGAGGTCAAAATGGTAATGCATTGTAGGAATGACCCAGCTTTGCAGACTTACTGACACACCAGAACACCATTACCCAGGCTCCCTTGTTTCCTGTACCTTTATTCATGTTGGCCTGTCGATCCTGATCCAGCTCCTGAGCTTCGTTGTTATTAGTCCATTCTTCCGGTGACATGTCCTGTCGATAACCGTACTTGTGCTGTAACACAGAGTAGGAGGAAGAGCTAATGCTACATCATCAGCCAATCAACAGTAAGATATTTACGTACCGGGAGAGTGTCGGAACTATTGGCCATATAGTTACCCAAACACAGAATGCATTAGATAATATGCATTAGTGTGGAATGCAATGATGGGGTTATTGCCAGATATGGCGGGTTCCAGAGCTCAATGGTGGGATGTAGATACGGCATAAGCCAAAGCATACGGTCTACACACTACAGGACAGACACAGCACTAGCACATCACTAGAACGACTGGCACACAGACAGTATGGTAAAGGAACCACTAGCTGTGGAAGGATCCACACACCTCCATTCACAACCTTACCATTCATAGGGGAACCTGTAACTCGCCCTAAGCTAAGTCTTAGCATTCAAAAGCACCCAGTACACTAGAACGGCTAATATTTCAAATACTTAAAATTGGTTGTACTATTTGTTTGGTATTGTTGCTTTAGATCCTATTGAATAATTACATATCACCTGATTCAATTCAAATTTAATGAAGAGTTTTTGGTATCAACCATAGTAAGTGATTGAAGAAAAGTCAGAGCCAGAACAATCACTTCTAGTGAAAGTGCTGTTGGAGAGCAGATATAGGCTGTGATGGAGGCATGGAGGCAGGGAGGCAGAGAGGCAGGGAAAGAGAGAGAGAAAGAGAGAGAAGAAAGAAGGGGTCCAGAAGTGTTTAGGGGTCCGGAAGTGTTTATGGGGACGACAGGGATGGCTTCTATAGGACATGTATCAACTGGGAGTTGCACTTTACCACATATCAGCTTACTCCAGCCCCTATCCTTACTTTACCCATTAGGGGGATGCAAATGATTATGTCCCTGAATCAGTGGTTATGGACCACATTTACCAGCTTGCGTGAGTGACAGGGGGCGTGGCAGGGATGGGAACTCCCTCCCACCCTCCCTTCTCCAAATACCTTTCTGCCGCGGGACTCTTCATCGTCAAGGTAACCGTCATCCAGGCCCAGGCTGTGTAGCCAGGTGGAGCTGTCGAAGGGCAGAGGGGGGAGGGAGGGGGGAAGGGAGGGGAGCGACTCCAGGGGGTAGTAGGATTTGGGAAGTGGTGGCCGTGGCGGGCCAATGTCCTACAGCCACCGGAAGGAGGTAGGAAGAATAAGAGGAAGAGAGGGAAGGAAGAAAAAAAGAAAGGGAGGAGGATGATGTTAGGAGGAGGAAGAGAGAGCACTGTGCATCAGGAAGAGTAACAAAAGCCAGGCAGAGTGCAGAGCAGAGAGGATCATGGAACGATGTGAGGAATGTAGCCCCGACTCCAATGAACTTCAGGGGTGAAGGGTCACAGGCGTTCAACGAGATGCCTGCACTGAGAGCTAGCATGAATGCACATACTGATCAATTCTAATCAGATTAGTAGTACTGATACAGACCACTGACTGCTGCTGAATGTGAAAAACAAGATAGAAAGTACCACTACAATTTCCAACATTATATGTTTCAGTTGAATGAGTACAGACACAGTAATCAGTTACAACCATTAAGCAACACAGATGTTACATGGGTTTATCAGATTCACAAAATAGAACATTTCTGCTCTTGAACACTATAATTCAAATTTCAGCATTGTGTGATTATGAGCTTCATGCATAACAGAGTTGGCTGAGAGCCAGAGGAAGGCAGAGCACTGTTTAATACTAAAACAGGAGGATCCAACCCCAGTCCCAAAGTGCTTCAATATCTTCTATACTGAACAAAAATATTAAGTTTAACATGTAAAGTATTGGTCCCATGTTTCATGAGCTGAAATAAAAGACCCCAGAAATGTTCCTTACAGTATGCACAAAAAGCTTATTTCTCTCAAATGTTGTGCACAAATTTCTTTACATCCCTGTTAGTGAGCATTTCTCCTTTGCCAAGATAATCCATCCACCTAACAGGTGTGACATATCAATAAGCTGATTAAACAGCATGGTCATTACACAGGTGCACCTTGTGCTGGGGAAAATAAAAGGCCACTCTAAATGTGCAGTTTTGTCACACAACTCAATTCCACAGATGTTGTTGCCAGATAATTACATTTTAATTTCTTTACCTTATGCTGCCTCTAGAGTGCATTTAGAGAATTTGGCAGTACGTTCAACCAGTCTCACAACCACAGACCACGTGTAACCATGCCAGCCCAGAACCTCCAAATCTGGCTTCTTCACCTCCGGGATTGTCTGAGACCTGCCACCCGGACAGCTGATGAAACTGTTTGCACAATCTGTCAGAAACTCTCTGTCTCAGGGAAGGTCATCTGCTCGTCGTCCTCACCAGAGTCTTGACCTGAATGCAGTTTGGCGTCGTAACCGACTTCAGTTGGAAAATGCTCACCTTCAATGGCCACTGGCACGCTGGAGAAGTGTGCTCTTCACAGATGAAACTGTACTGGGCAGATGGCGTCTTGTGGGCAATTGGTTTGCTGATGTCAACTTTGTGAACAGAGTGCCCCATGGTGGCGGTGGGGTTATGGTATGGGCAGGTATAAGCTACAGGCAATGAAAACAATTGCATTTTATCGATGGCAATTTTAATGCACAGAGATCATGAGACGAGATCCTAAGGCCCATTGTCCTGCCATTCATCTGCCGCCATCACCTCATACTTCAGCATGATAATACACGGACCCATGTTGCAAGGATCTGTAAACAATTCCTGGAAGTTGAAAATGTCCCAATTCTTCCATGGCCTGCATACTCACCAGACATGTCACCCTCTGAGCATGTTTGGGATGCTCTGGATCGACGTGTACGACAGCATGTTGCAGTTCCCGCCAATATCCAGCAACTTCGCACAGCCATTGAAGAGGAGTGGGACAACATTCCACATGCCACAATCAACCCGTGTGTATGTACTGACATGTACAGTGGGGCAAAAACATATTTAGTCAGCCACCAATTTTCATCATAGGTACACTTCAACTATGACAGACAAAATGAGAAAAAAAATCCAGAAAATCACATTATAGTATTTTTAATGCATTTATTTGCAAATTATGGTGGGAAAAAAGTATTTGGTCACCTACAAACAAGACCACCACAAACAACGACCAGAGGACGTTTTGGGTGCATTTCAGCTGATGTTATTAGCAGTAGCTAATACAAAGACGCAAGACTTGAAACCAAACGATGTATTGGGTAAGTATGAAGCCTTCCAGAACATTCTGAACGAAGACCATCGAAGGTAAGGGAATATTTATGCTTAAATCTGTGTTTCTGTTGACTCCAACATTACGTAGAAATGTAGCTTGGAACTGAGCGCCGTCTCAGCATATTGAATAGTGTGCGATTTCTGCAACTTTAAAAATAAATCTAACAAAGCGGTTGCATAAAGAAGCAGTGTATCTTTCTAACTATATGTAGAACATGTATATTTAGTCAAAGTTTATGATGTCTGTTATCTTGCCGCGCTACCTAGATTTCCTGCGGGCATTTTTGAGTAATTTCTGAACGTGAACTCACTGTAAATGGACATTTATGGATATAAATGGCATATTATTGAAAAAAAAAATGTACTGTGTAACATGTCATATTACTGTCATCTGATGAAGATTTTCAAAAGGTTAGTGAACGATTAATTTTTTAATCCTGCGTTTGTTGATTGCATGTTTTGGCTATTCAAATGAGCTGTGTCTGGTGGTGGTTTGACATATATATGTGCTATGTTTTCGCCGTAAAACATTTTAGAAATCTGACTTGCTGGCTAGATGAACAAGGTGTTTATCTTTCATTTGAGCTATTGGACTTGTTAATGTGTGGAGGTTAACTATTTTTAAGAATATTTTTGCGTTCCATGCGCCACCGTTTCAGCTGAACGTGGGAGGGTTGATTCCCAATTGGGAACCAATATCGTAGACAGGTTTTAATGGCAGCTGTTTGAACTTGTTATCAGTATAAAAGACCACAACCTCAAACAGTCACACTCCAAACTCCACTATGGCCAAGACCAAAGAGCTGTCAAAGGACACCAGAAACAAAATTGTAGACCTGCACCAGGCTGGGAAGACTGAATCTGCAATAGGTAAGCAGCTTGGTTTGAAGAAAAATTAAATTAATTAATTAAAAATCCTACAATGTGATTTTCTGGATTTTTTTCTCATTTTGTCTGTCATAGTTGAAGAGTACCTATGATGAAAATTACAGGCCTCTCTCATCTTTTTAAGTGGGAGAACTGACTAAATACTTTTTTTGCCCCACTGTATGTGGAACTGATAGATGCACACACACTACATGTTAATGTTTTTAAATTTATGTAAATTGTAAAGAATTTTGTCTGTAATGTCTTTTTAATTATTCGTCGGACACCAGTAAGACTAGGTGTCCCCATTGGCGTTGGCTAAGTCCCCCTTTTATCCCTCTTGGGGTTATTAAATGGATCACAACATTTTCTTTGCAACTTTGTGTAGAAAACCAATTTCCTTTGATGAAAATAACCAATCTAACAACCTGGTGGGTGAGATGGCTTAAATGACATGGAATGACCCACCACTAAGTACCATGTTCCACATAGTGAGAGATGGCATGAAGGAAAAGGAGAACATTTGTCACGTTTCTGCTCCACCTCCCAATGAGGTTTCTATAAATAATTTACAGTAACAGGTCTGTCTGGTTTCTTATCTGATTCCATAAGGGAGACAGTGCTACACACAACTTTTTTGACCTCATAATTTCTGGCAGAGAAAGAGCTTATTGATGTTGACATGACACTATACATAATTATTTAATGACATGTTATGCAGGCTGAGAACTGCTGACTCCTTTTTCTCTGATAATGTCAGTGAGGATTCCCTGACCCTGCTGGATACAGAACTTGATTAACCACTTACTGACCAGGACCATTAGTCACCCTCAGCTATATACTTTACCTCAGAAAGCATAACACATTCTGCTTCAAACCTCTAGCTTTGCTTCTTACTATAGGCAAAACAAAGTACTATAAGCTGCATCATCATAATACAGTAAGTATAACATCACATTAGAACTGTTATTGTATCAAGTCTGTCTGGTGTGGGTTACAACTGCTGCAACCCACCTTAAACATCTTAAATATTACAGGACAGTCCACCAGGTCAAGAGATGGGTCTGCAAGTACACTGAGTCTAGCCCAAGGCCTGATGTTTGGATGGCTGTGGTACTGGGGTGTGTGATGGAACCGGAGTGTATGGTGGTACCGTGGTGTGTGGTGGTACCGGGGTGTGTGGTGGTACCGGGGTGTGTGGTTTTACCGGGGTCTGGGATGGTACCGGGGTCTGGGATGTAAGGAAAGCACCGTCACTAAGATCAAGCTGGTTTTTGGGGAAGGTGAGTGGGTGGGCACAAGAAGGGGTCGTTCTCGGGACTGAGTGGCTAAGCAGAGGACAAGGTATTGTGTTTCAGGACTGAGGGCCCTGGACACGGGGCAAGGTGACAGGGAGTGTGTACTGAGCTCTGAGCTATGGCTATAGGCTAGCTGGCTATCAAGACAGGAGTTTTGGCAGGAAAATGAGTACTGAGTCTCAGGGAATGTCAGGTGGGTGCGCTAAGGTGGGTAACTGAGGAAGTCGGGGTAGCTAGCTTGGTAGGAAGGTGGTTCTGGGAGAAGATCTTTCCAGTAGCCAATGGCTTGCTGTTTAGGCTGAAAGGCAAGCTCACTGGCTAGCTGGGTGTGTTGGTGGGTTACTGCCTGTAGGAGCTTGTTGATTGGTCAGTTTGGCAGGGTGGGTGGGTGAGTGAGTGGAGCTCTGGCTGGCTTAATGGGGGAGTGGAACTCCAGAGTTGGCTTGGTGGCTGTGTGGCTGTGCACTGTCACTAAGGACTGCCTGGATGGCTTGGCTGGTGCTGGCGGTTGATGTTAGTGTTGGGTCTGTGTTTGGTTATTTCATGCCGTCTCTAGGAGGGGTGCGTCACTTGAGTGGGTTGAGTCACTGACGTGATCTTCCTGTCTGGGTTGACGCCCCCCCTTGGGTTGTGCCGTGGAGGAGATCTTTGTGGGCTATACTCAGCCTTGTCTCAGGATGGTAAGTTGGTGGTTGAAGATATCCCTCTAGTGGTGTGGGGGCTGTGCTTTGGCAAAGTGGGTGGGGTAATATCCTTCCTGTTTGGCCCTGTCCGGGGGTATCATCGGATGGGGCCACAGTGTCTCCTGACCCCTCCTATCTCAGCCTCCAGTATTTATACTGCAGTAGTTTATGTGTCGGGGGCTAGGGTCAGTTTGTTATATCTGGAGTACTTCTCCTGTCTTATCCGGTGTCCTGTGTGAATTTAAGTATGCTCTCTCTAATAACTCTCTTTCTCTCTTTCTTTCTCTCTCTCGGAGGACCCGAGCCCTAGGACCATGCCTCAGGACTTCCTGGCATGATGACTCCTTGCTGTCCCCAGTCCACCTGGCCATGCTGCTGCTCAGGTTTCAACTGTTCTGCCTGCGGCTATGGAATCCTGACCTGTTCACCGGACGTGCTACCTGTCCCAGACCTGCTGTTTTCAACTCTCTAGAGATGGCAGGAGTGGTAGAGATACTTTTAATGATCGGCTATGAAAAGCCAACTGACATTTACTCCTGAGGTGCTGACTTGCTGCACCCTCGACAACCACTGTGATTATTATTATTTGACCATGCTAGACATTTATTAACATTTGAACATCTTGGCCATGTTCTGTTATTATCTCCACCCGGCACAGCCAGAAGAGGACTGGCCACCCCTCATAGCCTGGTTCCTCTCAAGGTTTCTTCCTAGGTTTTGGCCTTTCTAGGGAGTTTTTCCTAGCCAACGTGCTTCAACACCTGCATTGCTTGCTGTTTGGGGTTTTAGGCTGGGTTTCTGTACAGCACTTTGAGATATCAGCTGATGTATGATGGGCTATATAAATCATTTTGATTTGGTTAGGTGTCCACTGTGTTTCTAAGGTCATGTTGGTTGGCTTGGGAGGTGTGCGGTTGTGCATGTTGCTTGGTGTCTGTACTCTCTACAGGGGCTAGCTGGTTGACTTGGCTAGTGCTAGGGTGGGAGTTTGGCTCAGGACCCAGTGGATATTTGGTTCAAGACAAGTGTGCCTACTTGGCTCAGGACTTGTTTGGGTGTTAGGTAGGGATTTAAGTTCAGGATGGGACTGGGTGCCTAAGTACAGGACCTGGCACTGTGTTTCAGGACTGAGGGGCCTGGGATGGGTACAAGGTAAGGAGTGTATTAGAGGGTTTTTGGTGTTTGGGTCAAGATCCAGATGGATGTTTGGTTCAGAGACTGGTCTATTTGGATCAGGACCTGGTTGAGTGTTAGATTCAGTTGGGCATTTAGATCAAAACATGGTTGGGTGTTACGTTGAGGACTCAGGTGGGTGTTAGTTGGAGGACCTGGGTGGGGACCCAGGTGGGTGCGTGGATAGTAAGAGGACGCGATGCTTACCTCCGGACCCAGTTGTTTGGAGGGGGAGGCCTGCGAACAGAGCACTGGGGAGAAGGGACTGAGTGGACTGGTGAGGCTTACTGAGCTCATGGGACTGTCAGGACTATTGGTGCTAAAAGAACCTGATGCTCCACTGGCCACTGCCAGAGAGACAGAGAGACAGAGAGATAGAGAGACAGAGAGACAGAGAGAGAGAGAGAGAGATAGAGACAAAAAGACAGAGAGACAGAGACAAAGAGACAGAAAGACAAAGAGAGATAGAGAGACAGAGAGACAAAGAGATAGAGAGAGAGATAGAGGAGAGGGAGGGAGTTAGAAATGCATGCAGAACACTCTTCATCGATATACTCCTATTCGTTCATTTATCATCTACTTCAGCTAGAGATTCAGCTACAGTTCAGACAGATAGAAAAAAACATAGAGTAAGTGGAAATTACTGTACAGAGCATTCAGAAAGTATTCAGATCCTTTGACTTTTTCCACATTTTGTTAGGTTGCAGCCTTATTCTAAAATGGATTAAGTAAACATTTTTCCTCATCAATTCACACACAACACCCAATAACGACCAAGCGAAAAACCGTTTTATAGACATTTTTGCAAATGTATTAAAAATAAAAAACAGAAATAAATTATTTACATAACAATTCAGACCCTATGCTATAAGACTCGAAAAATTGAGCTCAGGTGCATCCTGTATCCATTGATTATCCTTAATTAAGATGTTTCTACAACTTGATTGGAGTCCACTTGTGGTATATTCAGTTGTTTGAACATGATCTGGAAAGGCACACACCTGTCTATATAAGGTCCCACAGTTGACAGCGCATGTCAGAGCAAAAACAAGCCATGAGGTCGAAGGAATTGTCCGAACAGCTCCGAGACAGGATTGTGTCAAGGCACAGATCTGAGGAAGTGCACCAAAAAATGTCTGCAGCATTGAAGAATTGAAGAAATGGAAGAAATGAAGAAGAAATGAAGAAATGGAAGAAGTTTGGAACCACCAAGACCCTTCGTAGAGCTGGCCGCCCCGGCTAAAATGAGCAATCGGGGAAAAGGGCCTTGGTCAGGGAGGTGACCAAGAACCCGATGGTCACTCTAAACAACTCTAGCTCCAGATATCCTCTGTGGAGATAGAATAACTTTCCAGAAGAACAACCATCTCTGCAGCACTCTACCAATCAGGCCTTCATGGTAGAATGGCCGGGCCGAAGCCCCTCCTCAGTAAAAGCCAAATGACAGCCTGCTTGGAGTTTGCCAAAAGGCACCTAAAGGACTCTGGTCCGATGAAACCAAGATTGAACTCTTTGGCCTGAATGCCAAGCGTAAAATCTGGAGGAAACCTGGTGGTGGCAGCATCATGCTGTGGGGATGTTATTCAGATGCAGGGAGAATAGTCAGGATTGAGTGAAAGATGAACGGAGCAAAGTACAGAGAGATCCTTGATGAAAATCTGCTCCAACAGTACAACGACCCTAAGCACACAGCCAAAACAACACAGGAGTGGCTTCCTTTGGGACAAGTCTCTGAATGTCCTTGAGTGGCGCAGCCAGAGCCCGGATTTGAACCCAATCCAATATCTTGATCTTCCTGTCTGGGTTGGCGCCCCCCCCCCCCCCCCCTTGGGTTGTGCCGTGGCCGAGATCTTTGTGGGCTATACTCGGCCTTGTCTCTGGGATGGTAAGTTGGTGGTTGAAGATATCCCTCTAGTGGTGTGGGGGCTGTGCTTTGGAAAAGTGGGTGGGGTTATATCCTTCCTGTTTGGCCCTGTACGGGGGTATCATCGGATGGGGCCACAGTGTCTCCTGATCCCTCCTGTCTCAGCCTCCAGTATTTATGCTGCAGTAGTTTATGTGTCGGGGGCTAGGGTCAGTTTGTTATATCTGGAGTACTTCTCCTGTCTTATCCGGTGTCCTGTGTGAATTTAAGTATGCTCTCTCTAATTCTCTCTTTCTCTCTTTCTTTCTCTCTCTCGGAGGACCTGAGCCCTAGGACCATGCCCCAGGACTACCTGGCATGATGACTCCTTGATGTCCCCAGTCCAACTGGCCGTGCTGCTGCTCCAGTTTCAACTGTTCTGCCTGCGGCTATGGAATCCTTTTTTTTTAGCCCTTTTTCTCCCCAATTTCGTGGTATCCAATTGTTGTAGTAGCTACTATCTTGTCTCATCGCTACAACTCCCTTACGGGCTCGGGAGAGACGAAGGTTGAAATTCATGCGTCCTCTGATACACAACCCAACCAGCCGCACTGCTTCTTAACACAGCGCGCATCCAACCCGGAAGCCAGCCGCAGGCTGGGTTTCTGTACAGCACTTTGAGATATAAGCTGATGTACGAAGGGCTATATAAATACATTTGATTTGATTTGATCTCTGGAGAGACCTGAAAATAGCTATGCAGCGATGCTCCCCATCCAACCTGACAGAGCTTGAGAGGATCTGCAGAAAAGAATGGGAGAAACTCCACAAATACAGGTGTACCAAGCTTGTAGCGTCATACCCAAGAAGACTCAAGGCTGTAATCGCTGCCAAAGGAGCTTCAACAAAGTACTGAGTGAAGAGCCTGAATAATTACGTAAATAGTATTTTAAAGTTTTTTTAAATTTTCATTTGCTAAAATAACATAAAAAAGGTCTTTGCTTTGCCATTACGGGGTATTGTGTGTAGATTTATGAGGAAAATAAACATTTGAATCAACTTTAGAATAAGGCTGTAACGTAACAAAATGTTGAAAACGTCAATGGGTCTGAATACTTTCCAAAAGCACTGCATGTACGACTATACTGTAGGTTATGTTACTGTGAGGTGCATGCATACCCCGGTGTTTGGCTGTGTCTGTGCCTCTGGAAAGGTTGCTCTTGTGGAGTCCCTCCAACACATCCTGAACTCTCCAGAACTCCTTCTGAATGTGTCTGTGGATCATCTCACTCTGATGGAGGAGAGAAGGGGTGGAGTATGTAGAGAAGATGAGGGAAGTAAAGGTGATTGTAGAAGGATAGAGGAGAGAAGAACATTTGAAGTATAATACTGAATAGATGTAATAATGTTAATAACTTGTTGTTATTGTAGTCTTCTATTAGAAAACAAGTCAGGGAGTGATGTAGCAGCAGTGAGGCAGCTATAAGACCAGAGGTAGTGTGAGAGAGTGACACCAGGTAGCCTTATTGTCTAAGAAAACAACAGGGTCACACTATAACAAAATGTAGCAACAATTTCACAAATGAAAACCTAAACATGTTTTTTTGTTTATTGGACAAGTTCAGGTCCCCCCTTCCCGTTTTGGCCCGTTTGCTTCTGTTTCATTCCTAATGAAAACAACCCAGTTTTATTGAGTGGATCACAGACACTGCACTCTTATGGACATTCACTTAACAGTTCACCACTATGAGCCAGGTGAAACTCCATGGAGAGGAGGGGGGCAGACAGGTATTTAATGGGGCAGGTTGACTGTACAGTCGTGGCCAAAAGTTTTGAGAATGACACAAATATACATTTTCACAAAGTCTCCTGCCTCAGTTTGTATGATGGCAATTTGCATATAGTCCAGAATGTTATGAAGCGTGATCAGATGAATTGCAAAGTCGCTCTTTGAAATGCAAATGAACTGAATCCCCAAAAAACATTTCCACTGCATTTCAGCCCTGCCACAAAAGGACCAGCTGACATCATGTCAGTGATTCTCTCGTTAACACAGGTGTGAGTTTTGACGAGGACAAGGCTGGAGATCACTCTGTCATGCTGATTGAGTTCGAATAACAGACTGAAAGCTTCAAAAGGAGGGTGGTGCTTGGAATCATTGTTCTTCCTCTGTGAGCCATGGTTACCTGCAAGGAAACACGTGCCGTCATCATTGCTTTGCACAAAAAGGGCTTCACAGGCAAGGATATTACTGTCAGTAAGATTGCACCTAAATCAACCATTTATCGGATCATCAAGAACTTCAAGGAGAGCGGTTCAATTGTTGAGAAGAAGGACCGTCTCCTTAAGTTGATTCAGCTGCGGGATCAAGGCACCACCAGCACAGAGCTTGCTCAGGAATGGCAGCAGGCAGGTGTGAGTGCATCTGCACGCACATTGAGGCAAAGACTTTTGGAGGATGGCTTGGTGTCAAGAGGGGCAGCAAAGAAGCCACTTCTCTTCAGGAAAAACATCAGGGACAGACTGCAAAAGGAACAGGGATTGGACTGCTGAGGACTGGGGTAAAGTAATTTTCTCTGATGAATCCCCTTTCCGATTGTTTGGGGCATCCGGAAAAAAGCTTGTCCGGAGAAGACAAGGTGAGCGCTACCATTAGTCCTGTGTCATGCCAACTGTAAAGCATCCTGAGACCATTCATGTGTGGGGTTGCTTCTCAGCCAATGGAGTGGGCTCACTCACAATTTTGCCTAAGAACACAGCCATGAATAAAGAATGGTACCAACACATCCTCCGAGAAGAACTTCTCCCAACCATCCAGGAAGAGTTTGGTGACGAACAATGCCTTTTCCAGCATGATGGAGCACCTTGCCATAAGGCAAAAGTAATAACTAAGTGGCTCGGGGAACAAAACATCAATATTTTGGGTCCATGGCCAGGAAACTCCCCAGACCTTAATCCCATTGAGAACTTGTGGTCAATCCTCAAGAGGCGGGTGGACAAACAAAACCCAGCAAATTCTGACAAACTCCAAGCATTGATTTTGCAAGAATGGGCTGCCATCATTCAGGATGTGGCCCAGACATTAATTGGCAGCATGCCAGGGCGGATTGCAGAAGTCTTGAAAAAGTAGGTTCAACACTGCAAATATTGACTCTTTGCATCAACTTCATGTAATTGTCAATAAAAGCCTTTGACACTTGTAATGCTTGTAATTATACTTCAGTGTTCCATAGTAACATCTGACAAAAATATCTAAAGACACTTCAGCAGCAAACGTTGTGAAAATTAATACTTGTGTCATTCTCAAAACTTTTGGCCACGCCTGTACTTTATACATTCTAGGTGATATCATCAGAAGTATGATGATAAATAGGACATGATGAAAATTAATGTTTGTGGTAATTTATTGTTGATGAGTGATTCATATTCGGTTTAAATGACTGATTAGGAGGAAAGGTTGGACTCACCTATTAGCAAACTAGGATAACACTGTGGTAAGTGACTGGAAATTAGCCAACATACAGCAATAGAAACTTTAAAATGGAACCACACAGGTGTGTTCATGAGCAGGTGAGATTAGAGATTAGAGTTCCATTCTAGTAATTTCCTTTCAAAGCTTCATATTCAGTGTTCGACTAGCGACTGGTTAGAAACACAGGTTTTGGTAACTTTGTACGCTACAATAAAACATCAGAAGCTTTAGGTGGGTCATAGATTAAGTGGCCAATGTACCTGCCCGCCTGTGTTGAGCTGTTCCCACAGGTCTCCATGGATAGCATTGACCTCGTCCTCCAAAGCTTCAAACTCCATCCGACTGGTGGTCAGAACCTGGACAGCAGGGGAGAGAACACACACTCAGATCCTGGAACACACACTTAGACCCTGGAACTATGAACACTATCCGTGTTTTTCCTAAATCAAAAAGAGGCTTGGTTGGTGGGTGTGGCAATAGGCACAGTTTTTCATACGCATGAAAAACCCTGACTGTATGCTGAAGCCTCCATCCAGCCTTATAGTCACTTTCTAAAGCAACCATACAATATCTATCACACTGGAGTAGGAGAGTTGTCCTCTGATGGTGATCAGATCTTATAGATGAGATGTTGTCATATTTTAGATTCATCCCCCATGTAATTTATACAGGATACCTTAAAGGGATCTCCTTTATAGATCTATAGATTATAGATGATATCTAATGGATCACTATGGATTATCATGAATTATCCCTGGCTATGTGTTTTTCTTACGCTGGATGCCTGGGAGAGTTCTCCTCTGATGTTGATGAGCTGGTTCTGCAGTGTCTCCTTCTTCAGCTGTAATTTGTCTGCAGCCAGCAGCTGACCCCGGTACAGCTCCATCTCCTGGTGTGTGGCCACCAGCGCACCCTCTAGGCTGTCCTGGGAACAGCAGGTAACATCGGACATGTCAGACCATGGGTTGGCTACTTTTATGGAGTTCTGTTTACCATCTATATAAATGATCTCCCACTTGCTTGCCCACAAGTTAACATACAGAAAGTTGTATCTAACTTTATGTATGCAGAAAATACAGTTATGTATGTACACTCAAAAAATAGACAACTAGTTGTTAACAACTAGCTATGTTACATGTTTCTAAATGAATGACTAATTCTTGCCTGCATTTGTATTTGTATTTAGAGGTCAAAGGGTTCAAATGTAATTTTAACAAATCGACTTCTCTAAGAAATCAATTGATTCTTCCCAACTGGCTGTTCTTTTTTATTTATTTTTTATTTATTTTTTTACCCCTTTTTTCTCCCCAATTTCATGGTATCCAATTGTTGTAGTAACTACTACTCTCTTGTCTCATTGCTACAACTCCCGTACGGGAGAGACGAAGGCTGAATGTCCTCCGATACACAACCCAACCAGCCGTACTGCTTCTTAACACAGCGCGCATCCAACCCCGAAGCCAGCCGCACCAATGTGTTGGAGGCTACACCGTGCACCTGGCAACCTTGGCTAGCGCGCACTGTGCCCGGCCCGCCACAGGAGTCGCTGGTGCGCGATGAGACAAGGAGATCCCTACCGACCAATCCCTCCCTAACCCGGACGACAACGGACCTCCCGGTCGCGGCCGGTTACGACAGAGCCTGGGTGCGAACGGCACAGCTGGCGCTGCAGTACAGCGCCCTTAACCACTGCGCCACCCGGGAGGCAACTAGCTGTTCTTGTTAATGGGGAGAATCAGAAAGTTGTATCTAACTTCATGTATCTCGGCATCATTTTGGACTCCAACTTGACATTTAAGAAACATGTGAAGGTGATTAACACTGTCAAGATTGGATTATTCAACTTTAGGTTTGTAAGACCTTTCCTTCCTCTGGAGAACGCCAAACTATACATGCATGCTGTGATCTTCTCACACCTGAGATATTGCCTCACATGCTGGTCACAAGCAGGAGCTACTATTCTGAAACCAATTGAATCACTCTACAAACAAACACTTAAGAGTTTTGATAACAAACCAAACATTTGTCACCTTTGTCATATAATTTACAAACATCATTTATTTAGTCAGGATAGTTTAAGTATTATGTCGATGCAAGCCTGGTCTTTAACATTCTGCATGTTCTTGCCCCTCCACCCCTAAACCGGCATATCATGCTCAAGGAAAGCCCCTCCACCCCTATACCGGCATGTCATGCTCAGGGAAAGCCCCTCCACCCCTATACCGGCATATCATGCTCAAGGAAAGCCTCTCCACCCCTATACCGGCATATCATGCTCAAGGAAAGCCCCTCCACCCCTATACCGGCATATCATGCTCAGGGAAAGCCCCTCCACCCCTAAACCGGCATATCATGCTCAAGGAAAGCCCCTCTACCCCTATACCGGCATATCATGCTCAAGGAAAGCCCCTCCACCCCTATACCGGCATATCATGCTCAAGGAAAGCCCTTCCACCCCTATACCGGCATATCATTCTCAAGGAAAGCCCCTCCACACCTAAACCGGCATATCATACCCAAGGAAAGCCCCTCCAGGATAACAAGAACAGTAACTCGAGGGGGTTGTGTTGTCCCTTTTTAACACAGTAAAATTGGTAAATCGGCCTTCTCTGTTAGAGCTACAATATACTGGAATACTGGAATGCAATGCCCATGGACTTGAGAAGTTGCACTGATTGTTGCTCAAATCTATCCAAACCAGTAGACGAGTTATCTGTGGTTCCTCATGTAAGATAACAGTTGAGGTTGTTGTTAGAATTATATATTGTTGAATGTAATGTATTTGTATGTTGTATTGTTTTAGTGAGTATTTGTATAGTGGCTGTGTAGGCCCTTACCTGCCCAGGGACAACAGTTGCAAATGAGCTTTTGGCTAACCTTGGCACATTTACATGGATTTTGCATTATTGTAAAATTGATGTTGATTAATGTGCATTGTCCCTTATAAATAAATAAATACAATACATTTCGTAAAAGGATATACCAATAGACATGCGGTGTCTTCAGCTGGACTCGCCTGGACTTTGACATGTTTAGAATGCTGGAGCTGGCACAGTACGAGGGGAAGATTTTAGTGGTAAAACTTCTCTATCTACCTTGTCCATCCTCAGCCTGTGGACCACTGCTTCCTGGTCCTTTAGAATCCTGTTCTGCTCACACAGACGACCCAGAAGTTTCTAGAGAGAGAGAGCGAGTAAGGTGAGAGCGAGTAAGGTGGCTGAAGGTTGAGGTGGCTGAAGGTTGAGGCTGTTTATATGACAGTTTGATGGAGGGACAGGGCCTTACGCTGGTCTCCATCTCGTTGAGTTTCAGTGTAGGGTGCAGCTCCCTGTAGGGGTCATGGAATGGAGGCACCTGGGAAAACAGAGACAGGATTCTTAATACTTACATTATATCAACCAGATCCTAATCAAACTAATCCTTTGTGGACCAATGGTTAATGAAACAACACACTCATCATTTTACAGAAGTCTTCAGTGAGCCATACAGTAGGAATGGCCCAGACTCACCCAGTTGTAAACAACACACACATCATTTTACAGAAGGCTTTAGTGAGCCATACAGTAGGAATGGCCCACACTCACCCAGTTGTAAACAACACACACATCATTTTACAGAAGGCTTCAGTGAGCCATACAGTAGGAATGGCCCACACTCACCCAGTTGTAAACAACACACACATCATTTTACAGAAGTCTTCCGTGAGCCATACAGTAGGAATGGCCCAGACTCACCCAGTTGTAAACAACATTTTATCAAGGGTGTAGCACAGAATAGAACAAGTAATAACAACACCATACCATACCATGTGCGTAGTACATGCATAGTATATTTAGCCTGCAGGTGATTTTATTTGCCCCCCCCCAAGTTTTCTGCATATTTTATTTGGCCCACCAATTTTTTATATTTTTTCATGTTGGACGTAAAAGACTAAAGACACCAGCAAATCAGCTCCAAGTGATTTTCATTTTGGATTTTTTTATTTATTTTTTTACTTTTTCTCCCCAATATGTAGATACAATCTAGTCCCATCACTGCAACTCCCCTACGGACTCAGGAAAGACGAAGGTCATGCATCCTCCTAAACACAACCCTGCCAAGCCACACTGCTTCTTGACACACTGCTCACTTAACCCAGCCACACCAATGTGTTGGCTGGAAACACAGTCCAGCTGGCGACAGAAGTCAGTTTGCCAGCACCCGGCACGCCACAAGAGCGCAATGGGACAAGGAAATCCCAGCCGGCTGAACCCTCCCCTATCCCGGACAACGCTGGTCCAGTTGTGCACCGCCTCATGGGTCTCCCGGTCACAGCTGGCTGTGACACAGCCTGGGATCAAACCCAGGTCTGTAGTGACACCTCAAGCACTGCAATGACCGCTGTGCCACTCGGGAGGCCCTGGAAATCTTATCAAATGTATTCCTACACATTTGGGCTTCTTGCGGTCAGTTTGCATTCTACTTATTATTTGTAATTATGTTCTGGCCCCCTAACGATCCGCTCAAGAAATAATTGGCCCGCGGCTGAATCCAGTTCATGATCCCTGCAGTAGGGTGAACTGGAATGCTTACCCCCTCTGTCAAAATGTCAAAGGTCATATCCAGGTCATCTATTTCAGTTTTCCCAACCCTGGTCCTTGAGTACACACAACAGTACACATTTGTATTGTATCCCTGGACAAGCACACCTGATTCAACTTGTCAACTAATCATTAAGCCCTCAATGAGTTGATTGAGGTTTGTATGTCAAGGGCTACAACGAAACTGTGTTTTGATGGGGGTACTTGAGGACCAAGGTCGGGAAACACTGATCTATGTCCTTATGGGGGACTGTGATTGGATGGTATATGAAGGAGGATATGACATCACAGTGGAGAAAGAGGGGTACAACAAAGAGGGAGGGTGGTTGGGGATGTTGTAAAGCACTGACACACTATTAAGCTACAGCACAAGACAGGATATGACATAGAACACAGATGGAAAGACAAAGAAACATAAAGCACTGTGAAGCAACATGGAGAACTAAAATCGCAAATGAATTGGTAAGACAAAGAAACCAAAAGCCAGTTCTGTGGATAGAGCCTAGCATCTAAAAGCCACATGCTAGAATAGGGGTGTGTAGGCTTGGGCTGTGTAGAGCTTGCGGGAGACTATGGAGTGGGAGGGGAAAATCCTTAACAGCTTCTACCCCCAAGCCATAAGATTGATGAACAATTAATCAAATGGCCACCTGGACTATTTACATTGACCCCCCCGCCCCCATTTGTTTTTACACTGCTTCTACACGCTGTTTATTATCTATGCATAGTAAATTCACCCCTACCTACATGTACAAATTACCTCAACTATCCTGTACCCCCACACATTGACTCGGTACTGGTACCTCCTGTATATAGCCTCGTTTTTGTTATTTTATTGTGTTACTTTTTATTATTTTTTGCTTTAGGTTATTTATTAAAAACTTTTCTTAGCTCTTTCTTGAACTGCATTGTTGTTTTTATTTTTTTAACCTTTATTTAACTAGGCAAGTCAGTTAAAGACAAATTCTTATTTACAATGACGGCCTACCCCGGCCAAACCCTCCCCTAACCCAGACAATTGTGCACAGCCCTATGAGACCTATTCGGCGCATATGACAAATAAAATGTTATTCAATTTGATTTGATTCTGTCTAGACTACACCTGAGCCCCACGCCCTAAATCACTAGTGACTAGAAAAGCCCTGAAGAGGGCAGTAGTTGACCTCTGCGGAAAGAGAGAGCCTGCACAAGGAGTTATACTCTGATACCAGAAACCATGTGGCTACAAGGCAAACAACCTGTGCTACAATGATCCAGACATCTTGGAAATGCATATTAGGGGAAGGGGAATATTGTGAGGGTATAGGGGTCTTTGAGTGGTAATGTTTCCTTCCTTTGGGTTATGGCGTGACTGGGTCATGGTTAGAAACACTATTTGTATTTCCATGATGACTCATGCGAAAAGTTGAAAGGCTTTAGGTGGGTCCCAGTGGAAAGAAAATAATTTGGGGACCACTGTGGGGCCTGTGGGTCTTGCTGAAACCTGCCTCTCTGGGACACTCTCTCCTCTCTTACTCTTACTTGATTTGCTCTAGAGGAGGATTGCTCCACCATTCTGGTTACCATGCCGACAAGGTGATCTCCATCGCTCACCTGGGGCGAAACACACTATCCATCATTCTCCTGGTTGTCACAGTAAAGACAGGAGCTTGGCCGCAGTAACAGTCCCTGACTAGTGTGGTTCTATTCTAATTTGAATTTGAGAATCAAATTGGTTAAATCGAAGAGACAACTTTCTGTTTGTGTTTAATGTTGAAAAAAGAGTTCCAGTACTTGTAGATCTGATGGGGTGTGTATACTGCATTACCAGAGACTGGTCATAACCATAAGGTGTAAGCAGTCAGTGACAGTGAGACAGTGGAGAGAGGGTAATAGTGGGAGTGAATCTGGAATGTGGTTGTGAGAAACAACAGGTTTTTAGCAGGTAGCAGTGTGGACAACATGGACAATACATCTTCCACACGACAATACATCTGAATGCTGTGGCAAACATCACACAAATGCTGTCAACCACACTTTGTGAGGGGTTTAGTGTAACCAACAGTTTATGGGTGATCCAAATGTAATTATTCTCATGTTCTCAATATGTCTAGACTCTACCTTCCCCACCCTTTTTGGTCTCAGTAGCTACAGTGCCTCCAGAAAGTATTCAGACCACTTGACATTACCACATTTTGTTATGTTACAGCCTGATTCTAAAATGTATTAAATAAACAAAAATCCTCAGAAATCTGCACACAAAACGCCATAATGAAAAAGCAAAAACAGAAATACCTTATTTACATAAGTATTCAGAGTGTTTCCATTGATCATCCTTGAGATGTTTCTACAACTTGATTAGAGTCCACCTGTGGTAAATTCAATTAATTGGACATGATTTGGAAAGGCACACACCTGTCTATATAAGGCGCATGTCAGAGCAAAAACCAAGCTATGAGATCAAAGTAATTGTCCGCAGAGCTCCGAGACAGCATTGAATCGAGGAACAAATCTGGGGAAGGGAACCAAAAAATGTCTGTAGCATTGAAGGTCCCCAACAACACAGTGGCCCTCCATCATTCTTAAATGGAAAAAGGTTGGAAGCACCAAGACTCTTCCAGGAGCTGGCTGCCCAGCAAAACTGGGCAATCAAGGGAGAAGGGCCTTGGTTGGGGAGCTGACCAAGAACCCGCTGGTCACTCTGACAGAGCTCTAGAATTCCTCTGTGGAGATGGCAGAACCTTCCAGAACGATAAAGGACAACCATCTCTGCAGCACTCCACCAATCGGGCCTTTATGGTGGCCAGGCGGAAGCCACTCCTCAGTAAAAGGCACATGACAGCCCGCTTGGAGTTTGCCAAAGGCACCTAAACACTCTCAGACCATGAGAAACAAGATTCTCTGGTCTGATAAAATAAATATTGATATCTTTGGCCTGAATGCCAAGAGTCACCTATGGAAGAAACCTGTCACCATCCATACAGTGAAGCATGGTGGTGGCAGCATCATGCTGTGGGGATGTATTTCAGCGGCAGGGACTGGGAGACCAGTCAGGATCCAGGCAAAGATGAACGGAGCAAAGTACAGAGAGATCCTTGATGAAAACCTGGCCCAAAGCCCTCAGGTCCTCAGACTGGGGTGACGGTTCACCTTCCAACAGGACAACGACCCTAAGCAGACTGCCAAGACAACACAGGAGTGGCTTCGGGACAAGTCTCTCACTGTCCTTGAGTGGCCCAGCCAGACCCCGGACTTGAACCCAATCGAACATCTCTGGAGAGACCTGAAAATAGCTGTGCAGCAACACCCCATCCTGCATGACAGAGCTTGCATCTGCAGAGAAGAATCTGAGAAACCCCCCAAAAACAGGTGAGCCAAGCTTGTAGCGTCACACCCTTTACCTCCCTTCTCACCTCATTTGCTCACATTGTATATAGACTTGTTTATACTTTATTATTGACTGTATGTTTGTTTTACTCCATGTGTAACTCTGTGTTGTTGTATCTGTCAAACTGCTTTGCTTTATCTTGGCCAGGTCGCAATTGTAAATGAGAACTTGTTCTCAACTTGCCTACCTGGTTAAATAAAGGTAAAATAAATAAATAAAAAAGAAGAATCAATGCTCTAATCGCTGCCAAAGGTGCTTCAAAAAAGTACTGTGTAAAGGGTCTGAATACTTATGTAAATCTCACAATCCCGTTTTTTTTTTTAAATATATAAATTCGCTAAAATGTCTAAAAAACCTGCTTTTGCTTTATCAATATGGGGTATTGGGTGTAGATTGATGAGAAAAAAAAATCAATCCATTTTAGAATAAGGCTGTAACGTAACAAAATGTGGAAAAAGTCCAAGTCTGAATACTTTCCGAAGGCACTATAAGTTACCAAGCTTTCTCACTGGATACAAACTAGTTGAATCAACGTTGTTTCCAAGTCATTTGTTAGTTACCTAGCTTTTACAATGTATTGTGACATAGCACGTATGTGTAAAATACATTGAATTTTGTTTGGTGTGTTAGTGTTCATGTGCATGAGTAGAGGTAGTGGTAGAGCTGTGCTCAGAGATGCCTACGGCACATACCTGTTGATCGAGGTACTCCAGGTTTCTCTGGAGCTGCAAGTCTAAAATGTCCTCCTGATACAAGCAGCAGCAGTGACAGCAGCAGTGACAAGGACGAGGACAGTGCAAGACCCAGTACCAGAGAAACCAGTGAAACCAGTAGCAACAGCATCAGTGGCACCAGCAGACGCAGAGACAAAGAGTACAAGGAGAGAGAGTTGTGTTTGTAGAGAAAAAGAGAGAGTAACAGAGACAGAAATAAAGAAAGAGACAGACAGACAGAGAAAGAGAGAGTGAAAGAGTGACAGAGACAAAACAAAAGATAGACAGAAAGAGAGAAGACAGAAAGAGAGAAGACAGAAAGATTGGACAGACATATGAACTCACACCAGATACAGCAGTGAAGCACACCTATAACATACCTTTAGAGACACTGCTGATCTTATTTTAAGCACAGGTAGCTGTCGAGGACAATTTTCCCGCTAAGCTCGTGTAGGTGTGTGTGAGGGCTGTAGTCAAGTGTCTCACAAACTTGACATTGGACTCATTGGTCTGTGTCTCTTGATAGTGTAACACGCTTTGGGAGGACGTACCATTTTGCTGTGGAGAGAGGGGGAGGCAGGGTAGTTGTAGTGGTACATTCCTTGGCTTAGCGACCTCCTGTCTCCAGGGTAATCATACTGAAATAAGAGAAATAACCGGGATGTTCTATGATCACTGGGTTAGCAACACAAAGAAAAATCTTCACAAATTACACATCTTTACTATAACTTTGGCACTCATTTCAGAACCGTGATGTCATTTTTCAAAACTCAAGACACAGAACTCACATCCGATGATCAAAATGCACATTTTTCAAAACTAACACTTTTTCCAATTGCTTGGATACAATACACATAAAGCTAAGATCATTTGTTCATTGAACTAAAATCACCTGTTCAAAATGACACAACTTAACCTCAGTGTTACCATTTCAAAATGCAATTCACACATTACAATTGAAATGACTGTCTATTAATTTCATTATAATGATCTAACTATCAATTGATACAACTGCTCAAAATGATAAGTAACTGTTGCATTACTCTTAATGTATAGTTTTATGGAAACTGACGAACAATATTCCATGTTTAGATCATGAAAGTTTCAGGATAACGAGATCCATTGACATCAATTACCGTGGAACATGAACCAATTGGACTACATTATCTATGGATGTAATATTTCATCATCATTCTTTATCAGACACTGTTTCTATGTCCCATGTACCACTTTTCCGAACCATGTTTTCAGATTTGACATTACTGACATTTGACAGTGCACTCACCGGCCACTTAATTAGGTACACCTATCTAGTACTGGCTAGGACCCCCTTTTGCCTCCACAACAGCCTGAATTATTCACGGTGTTGTACGTTAAGAGATGCCCTTCTCCACACCACTGTTTTAAACGGCTGTTATTTGAGCATGTGGCTTTTCTGTTAGCTTGAATGAGTCTGGACATTCTCCTCATTAACAAGGTGTTGTTGCCCACAGAACTGCTGCTCACTGAATGTGTTATGTTTATCGCACCATTCTCTGTAAACTCTAGAGACTGTAGTGTGTAAAAAAAAAAGAAGCTGGAGGGCAGCTGTTTCTGAGATGTTGGAACCACCATGTGTGGCACCAACAATCATACCACGGTCAAAGTTGCTGAGATTACGCATCTTGCCCAATCTAATGTTTGGTCGAACAATAACGAAAGCTCTCTACTCTATATGTTGAGTTGCAGGCAGCCACATGATTTGCTGTTCGAAGGAGCAGGCTATTTGCGTTAACAAGCAGGTGTACCTAATAAAGTGGCCGGCAACTGTATGTATGCAGGCCCTTGTAATTGCTTTTTCAATACTGACAACTCGTTACTGATGATTGATTTCACATTGTGGTATGAGTATATAGTGAAATGAGTGGTATCCACCTACAACAACATAGTGATAACATGGAGCCGGCAGGTGATGCATGTCACAACAGAGGTCAAGCAGTGAGAGGAGGAAGACGAGGAAGACATAGTGGCCAAACAAATGGCAGGGGACAAGCACCCCTTCTGAGAGGTGGTCGTGGGCCTCGTTTGAGAGGTGTGGGGGAACGTGGTAGAGGACAAGGCCAGGGACCAAGACAGCGGCAGCAACAGCAAAGAGTGTCCAATGAAATCCGAGCAATAGTTGTAGACCATGTCGTAAATCATGGCATGACAATGACTGAGGCAGCTACAATGATTCAACCGAACCTCAGAAGATCATCTGTGGCCTCAATCATCAGAACTTTCCACAATGAGAACCAGTAAGTCTTCAGAATGCACTAAACATTAGGCTACTCTCAATTGTTAAATGACTGTATACTACATGCCAATGTGTACCTCAGAGTAGGTGATGTGACTAAATGTGTTCTTACTGTAATTTTCCCTGCAGAATTGAGACTAGGCCAAATAGGGGACGCAGAGGCAGAATTCTGACTGACCAACAAGAGCGGGCTGTGGTCAATTTGGTTCAGGCCAGAAATGATATTCACCTTACAGAAATTTGGCAGCACATCTTGAACAATAACGACATGTTCAACAATGTGGAAGCCATAAGTTTGCCGACAATTGCACGCATGCTGAATAGGCACCAGGGGTCTCTAAAACAGCCATACCGTGTGCCTTTTGAAAGAAAAACAGTTATACCGTGTGCCTTTTGAAAGAAAAACAGTTATACCGTGTGCCTTTTGAAAGAATAACAGTTATACCGTGTGCCTTTTGAAAGAAAAACAGCCATACCGTGTGGCTTTTGAAAGAAAAACAGTTATACCGTGTGCCTTTTGAAAGAAAAACAGTTATACCGTGTGCCTTTTGAAAGAAAAACAGCTATACCATGTGCCTTTTGAAAGAAAAACAGCTATACCGTGTGCCTTTTGAAAGAAAAACAGTTATACCGTGTGCCTTTTGAAAGAAAAACAGTTATACCGTGTGCCTTTTGAAAGAATAACAGCTATACCGTGTGCCTTTTGAAAGAATAACAGCTATACCGTGTGCCTTTTGAAAGAAAAACAGTTATACCGTGTGCCTTTTGAAAGAATAACAGCCATACCGTGTGCCTTTTGAAAGAAAAACAGCTATACCGTGTGCCTTTTGAAAGAATAACAGCTATACCGTGTGCCTTTTGAAAGAAAAACAGCTATACCGTGTGCCTTTTGAAAGAAAAACAGCTATACCGTGTGCCTTTTGAAAGAATAACAGTTATACCGTGTGCCTTTTGAAAGAAAAACAGTTATACCGTGTGCCTTTTGAAAGAAAAACAGTTATACCGTGTGCCTTTTGAAAGAAAAACAGCTATACCGTGTGCCTTTTGAAAGAATAACAGCCATACCGTGTGCCTTTTGAAAGAAAAACAGCTATACCGTGTGCCTTTTGAAAGAAAAACAGCTATAACGTGTGCCTTTTGAAAGAAAAACAGCTATACCGTGTGCCTTTTGAAAGAATAACAGCCATACCGTGTGCCTTTTGAAAGAAAAACAGCTATACCGTGTGCCTTTTGAAAGAAAAACAGCTATAACGTGTGCCTTTTGAAAGAATAACAGCTATACCGTGTGGCTTTTGAAAGAAAAACAGCCATACCGTGTGCCTTTTGAAAGAAAAACAGCCATACCGTGTGCCTTTTGAAAGAATAACAGCTATACCGTGTGCCTTTTGAAAGAAAAACAGCCATACCGTGTGGCTTTTGAAAGAAAAACAGCCATACCGTGTGCCTTTTGAAAGAATAACAGCTATACCGTGTGCCTTTTGAAAGAATAACAGCTATACCATGTGCCTTTTGAAAGAAAAACAGCCATACCATGTGCCTTTTGAAAGAATAACAGCTATACCATGTGCCTTTTGAAAGAAAAACAGCTATACCGCGTGCCTTTTGAAAGAAAAACAGCTATATCGTGTGGCTTTTGAAAGAAATGCAGACAGAGTGAAGCAACTGAGGGCTGAGTATGTTCCTGATGCCTGTTGTGAAAAATTCTACATCATTGTAATTCTCTTTCCAAAATGTATTTCTAGAGGGTGATGGAGCTGGATGCTGATAAAAACCTTCACAAATTCCTATTTTTGGATGAGGCAGGCTTCAACCTGGCCAAGACAAGGAGGAATTTCATTGGCCAGCGGGCAACCAACCAAGTACCTGGACAACATGGGGCCAACATCACCATGTGTGCGGCTATATCGGAAGACGGTGTGGTGGGACGCAGACCTCGTATTGGATCATATAAAGCAGCTCTCCTTGTGTAACCTTCTTGATGAGATAAATCAGGTCTGTAGAGCTGATGTCGTGGTGGGACACAAACCTCGTATTGGATCATATAAAGCAGCTCTCCTTGTGTAACCTTCTTGATGAGATAAATCAGGTCTGTAGAGCTGATGTCATGGTGGGACACAAACCTCGTATTGGATCATATAAAGCAGCTCTCCTTGTGTAACCTTCTTGATGAGATAAATCAGGTCTGTAGAGCTGTCGTGACCTATGTCATTGCGTGGGATAATGTCAGGTTCTACCATGCTCAAATGGTGCAAGCATGGTTTCAGGCCCATCCACAATTTATCACCCTGTACTTACCCCTATACTCTCCTTTCCTTAACCCGATTGAGACATTTTTCTCCAAGTGGAGGTGAAAGGTATATGATAGGCGCCCTCAGGAACAAGCCACCCTTCTCCAGGCCATGGATGATGTATGCAATGACATCACGGCAGACCAGTGTCAGGCCTGGATTCACCCTGCCCGAAGATTCTTCCCAAGATGTTTGGCCAATGAAAACATCCATTGTGATGTGGATGAGAACCTGTGGCCAAATCCACAAGACAGAGTTGATGGAAATATAGAAGTACAGTAATCAATTCTTTGTTTTGTTTTTTACAGTAAGTCAAGTGAGGAACACTGCAGCTGACGTTTTACTGTAGTTTTTTATTTTTTGTAGCTAATTATTTTTGCTTTGATTCAAAGAAACCTATGTTGTGATTTTATTGTATTTCATCAATACATTTAAGATTTTGTTAAATGATTCCACTGTGTCTGTTGTATTCTCTCTACTAGTCATTTTACAGTGATGTATTTATGTGTAGTACCATAATGAAACATCACATATTTGGTACTAGAATATTTAATGATTGTACAAACAACTACACAGTGAAACTATCAGTATCTTGTGTGTGGGTGATCTAAATTAATGTTCCTATGGTATTTCATGATAAACAAGATATTTGAAAAAATGATTCTGCATGTGCAAGGTTTCTTTAATGATATGAATGCACAATGCAATGTTTTGACCATTGAACAGACTGTGTTACAAGTGATGACCGTTTTGAGTTTTGTGTCTAGAGTTCTGAAAAATGACCTCAAGGATTGGAAATTTGTGCCAAAGTGATTGTAGAAAATTGTAACACATCTACCATCTGGTCTTTTTTCCCAAAAATGATCGTCAGGCATAACAAACATACCCTGACACAGCACGCACACACACACACACACACACACACACACACACACACACACACACACACACACCCTCTCCCCCCTCTCACCTTGGGTGAGCTCAGTGATCTCCTCAGTCCGTACACAGAGGGGTCAGCGTAGATCACATCCTCCTGTAGCCTGCTTGGTCCTCTGTCAAACCGGGCCGAGGGTGAGCGGATGGGCGAGGCAAAGCTATGAGGGCCGGGTGAGCAGGGACCACCCGAGGATGAGGAGGGGGACCTGGGGACGGACCTAGACCTGGGCTGAATGGAGAGACGCCTCATGGAGGTCTGGGCTACATCCATCTGGTTGTAATAGGCAGGGCCGGGTGGGGGACCGTATGGGTCTCGAGGGGGCGGGGGTCCATCCCGTAGTGAGCATCTCTTGTCCTCATTGGTCCAGCGAGGGGGGCCCAGGCGGTCGTAGCCCACGGCTGACACAGAGCAGATGCTGTCAGGGCGTACGCCCAAGGGGTAGAGGGGGTACTGCTCCACGTAGCCCGGACCACCCACCACGCTACCGTAGATGCTGTAGTAGTCAGCTGGAACACCCCGGTTCACTGTGTAGTAACGGGAGGTACTGGGGGAAGATAAAGAGAGAGACAGAAAGATGGTTGAAGGGAGACATGTAGTTGTAGACACACAAAAACAGCTCTCTTACTCATCCTCTCTCCCATCCCCTCCTCTCTCTCGCTCTCTCTCCTGCTCTCTTTTTCTCTCTCTATCCTCTCGCTCCCATCCATCCCTCTCTCTCGCTCCCTCTTTCTCTCTCTCACCTGTTCATGTCCTCCTGCACAGCCATGACTCTGCGCTGGTTGACCCACTGCTGTAGCTGGGTCATGGAGCTCTTTCTCTGGGCCTGTCTCTCAGGGTTCGTCCGTGGCACAAAGCCCCGTCTCAGCACCACATTCTCAGGCTGCTCCCTCACCTCCCTCCCCTCTGTCATCCCTCCCTCTGGAGGTCCCTGGAGCGGCCGCCCGTTACCCTGGGGGGGTCCGTTTGGGGGACCGTAGGGGCCAAACCCATTGGGTTGGTGATGAGGATGGTGTGCACTCCCAGGTCCAGGCCCTCCTGTCCTCTCTCCCTCCATCCTCCCCTCCTGCTCTGAGTTGCTGGTGGAGGGAAGGGGCGTTTCCATGGCATCGACCCCGTTGACCTTGTGATGGGCGGGTTTTCGTGGTCCGGGCTCTGGGTCTTGGAAGTCCGTCGTCTGACTGTTGTCCTCGATGTATGTGTGTGTCTGGGTGTGTGGTTCAGGTCCTTTGGTTACCAAGGTGTTACCATGGAGTTCCGCTGTGGGTGTGGTGGCCTCTGAGTTGGTGGTCCTGTGGAGAAGGGAGAGAGTTAGCGTGTGTGTGTATTTGTGTGTTTGTATGTGTGTATTTGAACGTGTATTTGTATTTTAATATGGATCCCCAATGGTAGATGCCAAGGCAGCAGCTACTCTGGGTTCCAGCAAGAATTAAGCCAGTAATATACATTATAATATTTATATTTTAACATGAAAATACATTTTTCAACAGATCTTACAATACATTAAGGGGTTGTGTGTGTGTGTGTGTGTGTGTGTGTGTGTGTGTGTGTGTGTGTGTGTGTGTGTGTGTGTGTATGTGTGTGTGCGTGCATGAGTGCGTGCTTGTGTGTGTGTGTGTGTGCGTGCTTGTGTGTGTGTGCGTGCTTGTGTGTGTGTGTGTGTGTGTGCGTGCGTGCTTCTGTGTGTGTGTGTGCGTGTGTGCGTGCTTGTGTGTGTGTGCTTATGTGTGTGTGTGTGTGTGTGTGTGTGTGTGTGTGTGTGTGTGTGTGTGTGTGCGTGCGTGCTTGTGTGTGCGTGCGCATGCTTGCTTACGTGAGTATGAGTGTGTGCATGCGTGTGCGTGCTTACGTGTGTGCTTGGATGCTTGTTTACGTGTGTGTGTTTGCGTGCCTGTGTTTGCATGCTTACGTGTGTGTGTGTGTGTGCATGCTTGCTTACGTGCGTGTGTGCGTGTGTGCGTGCGTGCACGTGTGCGTGTGTGTGTGTGTGTTTTTGTGAGTGTGTGTTTTTGTGTGTGTGTGTGCGTGCTTGCTTACGTGTGTGCGTGTGTGTGTGCTTGTACACTATGTGTGCGTACCTCCATGAAGGGAGTATGTGGACTGCCTCGTTCATGGCGTCGACCCACTCCTCCTGTTCCTCAGCAGTCTCAGCGCTGAAGTAGTATGTGCGTGTTCCTGCGTGTTCAGCCTGCATACAGAACACAATGTGGCCCTTAATCTCACCTTCCTCCTCTTCCTCGTACCAAACCTGTAATAGACAGACAGAGAGGAGACACAGTGTTAGCCAGAGCCTTCCTCAATATGAAACATCATCATCATCATCACATACTGTGCTGTGATGCAAAAAAACATGGTCACAGGTCTCAAACACATGCATGTATTTTAATGTTGCATTGAATAATTGTCAATGATCAACAAATACAGCTTGACTATAGACAGCTTGACTAATAAACAGCTTGACTAGTACACAGCTTGACTAATACACATCATGACTAGTACACAGCTTGACTAATAGACACCTTGACTAATAGACAGCTTGACTAATACACATCTTGACTAGTACACAGCTTGACTAATAGACACCTTGACTAATAGACAGCTTGACTAATACACATCATGACTAGTACACAGCTTGACTAATAGACACCTTGACTAATAGACAGCTTGACGAATACACATCTTGACTAGTACACAGCTTGACTAGTACACAGCTTGACTAGTATAGTGAAGTAAGATGAAATAGTTGTATTGCTAATATCAGCAAATACTGCACAAAATGTTTAATTGACTGATGTATTGGTGAATAGTCACAATATTCAAACCACAGTCAGTTTAGATTACTCAGAAAACAGTCCAGGTTAGTTGTGAGTATCCAGCCTTTAGATGGCACTGCAGTTATCAAATCTGTGATGCATTGTGGATAAATTGTGACTGACTGATCTACAAAAAATAATAACTAGTTGTTTATAATGAAAGGTGATTTGTAGATCAGTCAATTGTGTCTTGCCTGCAATGTTGCCTGCAACACGTCAAAGCCCAATAATATGTAGTATAAAAACATTGCCCGGATCCACAGACTCTTGACAGTAAAACCAACCAGGTGAATCCAGCATCTCACTCTTTAACAGTTAGTGACCAACACCATGCAGTGAGCAGAGTAAGCATGCAGTTGGGAGAAGGAGAAGAGAAAGGGTGAATAAAGGGTGAAAACTACCTACATGGAACAAGATCATCTGGGTAACTCTACACAGGCACAATGGAAGACAGCTAAGCCCGGGGGTCCTCGCAGTTTGGGGAGTGAGGAAGGAGAGGAGAAATTGGTGAGGGTCCGAGGTTATAGAGGTGAAAGTTCAGAGGTCAGAGCACTTTCATTGGAGGGGTACGCAGAGGGTTATGGTGGGCAAGGGGTAAGGGTGAGGGTCCTAGAGAGAAAGGTAAGGGTAAGGATCATATTCTAGACAGAGGTAAGGGTAAGGATCATATTCTAGACAGAGGTAAGGGTAAGGATCATATTCTAGACAGAGGTAAGGGTTAGGATCATATTCTAGACAGAAGTAAGGGTAAGGATCATATTCTAGACAGAGGTAAGGGTAAGGGTCATATTCTAGACAGAGGTAAGGGTAAGGATCATATTCTAGACAGAGGTAAGGGTAAGGGTCATATTCTAGACAGAGGTAAGGGTAAGGGTCATATTCTAGACAGAGGTAAGGGTAAGGGTCATATTCTAGACAGAGGTAAGGGTAAGGATCCTATCCTTCACAGAAGTAAGGGTAAGGATCATATTCTAGACAGAGGTAAGGGTTAGGATCATATTCTAGACAGAAGTAAGGGTAAGGATCATATTCTAGACAGAGGTAAGGGTAAGGATCATATTCTAGACAGAAGTAAAGGTAAGGATCATATCTTAGACAGAAGTAAGGGTTAGGATCATATCATAGACAGAAGTCAGGGTAAGGATCATATCTTAGACAGAAGTAAGGGTTAGGATCATATCATAGACAGAAGTAAAGGTAAGGATCATATCATAGACAGAAGTAAGGGTAAGGATCATATTCTAGACAGAGGTAAGGGTTAGGATCATATTCTAGACAGAAGTAAGGGTTAGGATCATATTCTAGACAGAAGTAAGGGTAAGGATCATATCATTGACAAAAGTAAGGGTAAGGATCATATCTTAGACAGAAGTAAGGGTAAGGATCATATCCTAGACAGAAGTAAGGGTAAGGATCATATCTTAGACAGAAGTAAGGGTAAGGATCATATCATAGACAGAAGTAAGGGTAAGGATCATATCATAGACAGAAGTAAGGGTAAGGATCATATTCTAGACAGAGGTAAAGGTAAGGATCATATTCTAGACAGAAGAAAAGGTAAGGATCATATCTTAGACAGAAGTAAAGGTTAGGATCATATCATAGACAGAACTAAGGGTAAGGATCCTATCTTTGACAGAAGTAAGGGTAAGGATCATATCTTAGACAGAAGTAATGGTAAGGATCATATCTTAGACAGAAGTAAGGGTAAGGGTCATATTCTAGACAGAAGTAAGGGTAAGGATCATATCTTAGACAGAAGTAAGGGTAAGGATCATATTCTAGACAGAAGTAAGGGTAAGGGTCATATTCTAGACAGAAGTAAGGGTAATGATCATATCTTAGACAGAAGTAAGGGTAAGGATCATATTCTAGACAGAAGTAATGGTAAGGATCATATTCTAGACAGAGGTAAGGGTAAGGATCATATTCTAGACAGAAGTAATGGTAAGGATCATATCATAGACAAAAGTAAGGGTAAGGATCATATTCTAGACAGAAGTAATTGTAAGGATCATATTCTAAACAGAAGTAAGGGTAAGGATCATATCTTAGACAGAAGTAAGGGTAAGGATCATATCTTAGACAGAAGTAAGGGTAAGGATCATATCTTAGACAGAAGTAAGGGTTAGGATCATATCAAATCAAATAATTTTATTTGTCACATACACATGGTTAGCAGATGTTAATGCGAGTGTAGCGAAATGCTTGTGCTTCTAGTTCCGACAAAGCAGTAATAACCAACGAGTAATCTAGCTAACAATTCCAAAACTACTACATTATACACACAAGTGTAAAGGGATAAAGAATATGTACATAAAGATATATGAATGAGTGATGGTACAGAGCGGCATAGGCAATATGCAGTAGATGGTATCGAGTACAGTATATACGTATGAGATGAGTATGTAAACAAAGTGGCATAGTTTAAAGTGGCTAGTGATACATGTATTACATAAAGATGCAGTAGATGATATAGAGTACAGTATATACGTATACACATGAGATAAATAATGTGGGGTATGTAAACATTATATTAAGTAGCATTGTTTAAAGTGGCTAGTGATATATTTTACATCAATTCCCATCAATTCCCATTATTAAAGTGGCTGGAGTTGAGTCAGTGTGTTGGCAGCAGCCACTCAATGTTAGTGGTGGCTGTTTAACAGTCTGATGGCCTTGCAATAGAAGCTGTTTTTCAGTCTCTCGGTCCCAGCTTTGATGCACCTGTACTGACCTCGCCTTCTGGATGATAGCGGGGTGAACAGGCAGTGGCTCGGGTGGTTGTTGTCCTTGATGATCTTTATGGCCTTCCTGTGACATCGGGTGGTGTAGGTGTCCTGGAGGGCAGGTAGTTTGCCCCCGGTGATGCGTTGTGCAGACCTCACTACCCTCTGGAGAGCCTTACGGTTGTGGGCGGAGCAGTTGCCGTACCAGGCGGTGATACAGCCCGACAGGATAATCTCAATTGTGCATCTGTAGAAGTTTATGAGTGCTTTTGGTGACAAGCCGAATTTCTTCAGCCTCCTGAGGTTGAAGAGGCGCTGCTGCGTCTTCTTCACGATGCTGTCTGTGTGGGTGGACCAATTCAGTTTGTCTGTGATGTGTACACCGAGGAACTTAAAACTTACTACCCTCTCCACTACTGTTCCATCGATGTGGATAGGGGGGTGTTCCCTCTGCTGTTTCCTGAAGTCCACAATCATCTCCTTAGTTCTGTTGACGTTGAGTGTGAGGTTATTTTCCTGACACCACACACCGAGGGTCCTCACCTCCTACCTGTAGGCCGTCTCGTCGTTGTTGGTAATCAAGCCTACCACTGTTGTGTCGTCCGCAAACTTGATGATTGAGTTGGAGGCGTGCGTGGCCACGCAGTCGTGGGTGAACAGGGAGTACAGGAGAGGGCTCAGAACGCACCCTTGTGGGGCCCCAGTGTTGAGGATCAGCGGGGTGGAGATGTTGGTACCTACCCTCACCACCTGGGGGCGGCCCGTCAGGAAGTCCAGTACCATAGACAGAGGTAAGGGTAAGGATCATATCTTAGACAGAGGTAATGGTAAGGATCATATCCTAGCCCGAAGTAAGGGTAAGGATCCTAGACAGAAGTAAGGGTAAGGATCCTATCCTAGACAGAGGTAAGGGTAAGGATCATATCATAGACAGAGGAAAGGATCATATCCTAGACAGAGGTAAGGGTAAGGATCCTATCCTAGACAGAGGTAAGTGTAAGGATCCTAGACAGAAGTAAGGGTAAGGATCCTATCCTAGACAGAAGTAAGGGTAAGGATCATATCATAGACAGAGGTAAGGGTAAGGATCCTATCCTAGACAGAGGTAAGTGTAAGGATCCTAGACAGAAGTAAGGGTAAGGATCCTATCCTAGACAGAAGTAAGGGTAAGGATCCTATCCTAGACAGAAGTAAGGGTGAGGTTCATGTCCTAGACAGAGGTAAGGGTAAGGGTCAGGGTCATATTGCTGTGAAACTCAAGGATCCACAAATATCATGCAACAACTGCTATCCTGAAAGAAAAACTGGTTTTAAGGAGAAAATACATCCATTAGCTGTCCTGTCTCTTCCCTGATGTCATTGTGATTGGTAAAATAGCTCACACTCCGTTCTAATCTACACATCATCAACATGCAAAGGTAACGTGGGTGATATTTACGGTAATTTCTTTCATCAGTCACATGAGGTCAGTAGAACCATATCAGGTTAAAACTTCTTAAGCCTAGGCATCCCGCTAGCGGGACAACTTCCGGTGGAACTGGAGGGCGCGCAATTCAAATAAATAATCATACAAATTATGGATATTAAACATTTAGGTACATAGTGTATTATATCAGTTAAAAGCTTAAATTATTGTTAATCTAACTGCACTGTCCGATTTACAGTAGCTATTACAGCGCAAACATGCCATGCAATTGTTTGAGGACATCAAAATATTTTTCCACCGGCACAGGTTTCAGAAATTCACAAATAGCGAATAAATATTCACTTACTTTTTGAAAATCTTCCTCTGACTTGTCATCCAAATGGACCCAGCTATAACATGTAGTGTCGTTTTGTTAGATAAAATTCTTCTTTATATCCCAAAAAGTTTAGTTGGCGCCATCAATTTGAGTAATCCACTCGTTGAACATGCAGAGAAAGGAATCCGAAAATCTACCCTTAAACTTTCTTTCAAAAAGTCAAAATATGTTTCTATTTACTCCTCAGATACCCTAAAATGAAATAAACGTATATGTTTTTTTTGTGTGAAGTATGTTCAATAGGAAAACGATTTTGGCAGGTGTGTCCTGTCTTCATGGCGACGTTGTACTAAAACTGATATTTCTTAATCATTCAAGCCTAAAACCTTGAACACAGACTGTTGACACCCTGTGGAAGCCATAGGAATTGCATCCTGGGAGCTAATTTTCAGTATGCCCTTATACTTGCCATTGTAAGAGCATGGTCTCTCGACATAAAAAAGATTCAGGTTGGTTTTTCTTTGGATTCTCTCCTACCATATCTATTGTGTTATATTCTCCTACATTATTTTACAATTTCTACAAACTTCAAAGTGTCTTCTTTCCAATGTTACCAATTATATGCATATCCTGGCTTCAGAGCCTGAGCAACAGGCAATTTACTTTGGGCTCGTCATTCAGGCGGAAATGGAGAAAACGAGATCTGAAACAGTCAGTCAACCTGTCAAGCTATAACAGCCAGTAGTGTTCTGTGTCTTGGGACTAGAATCGTGTTGTTGTTCTCTGGGCTCTAATAGCTATAGCTATATATTTAATTATAGTGTTGTTGTGATGTGTGTCTCAACCCTCCCTAGTCCCAGACCTTCCGGCTGCTGTGGAGTTGCTCTTTTCTTAGGCAGACTGTTAATGTGCTGACAGAAGGACAAAGGGCTGAACAATATGTTCACACACACACACACTGGCCTCAGAGACAACTTGGCCAACTTGGTTGGAGATTGAGTATAGGAATGTATGCCATGCTGGCACCCAGAGTTCCAAGACAGTTTGGCTACATTCTAGTTAGAATGTAGATTAGAATATTGTTGTTGTGTTTGATGCCAACATGGAAGGTAGTTTGCCAGACACTGTACTGTATACTGAATCTATAGGCCTGCTGTTGCTCTGTCAAACCCTAGTTCACTGCTGCTACTGCTCAATATTTCTGTCTCAAACTGAATCTCTTTGCCACGTTCATACAATAGATCTCTGTATTGCGTGTGGAATTTTGATGTTGACCGTTGTTGACCGTTCTCTACCGTCGTTGACTGTTCTCGACCGTTGTTGAGCGCTGTTGACCGCGTTCTCCCCACTCCCTGAACCGTGCAAGTTGACAGAGGCAGAAGGTTTCTGGAGGGCTTTCACTAAGAAGACTAATTACCTTAAAGTCAACATTTGCATGATTGAGCAAATCAATGCTTTATGTTTCTATCTTCTACTGATTAGGATGTAACACTAGCTACTCTGGAACCTCGTTAGGCACTCCCTAGCCTCGTCGAGAACCAGGCTTTCCTAATCAGAAAGCCTGTTGAAGTCAATGGCAGAAAGTAGCTAAAAAAGGGAGTAAATCAAGTGTAAATCAGTGACGCCTCGCAATGTGTCAAACCAATCAAATGCCTTGCTTGGACGGAGAGGAGTTTTAATGCCTTCATCGACTCAGTTGTGTGTACAGTTCTGGCAAAACAGAATTCAGTTTTCCTTGCAGGTTTTCCTCCATTTTCTGTAATGTTACAATCCAGCATATCCAACAACTCTCTGTAAAATGTGTCCTACCCGATCTGAAAACAGTGACCAACATAACATCCTTTCTACGGGCATGTGGGAGGGGTTCTTCAAATGTAACATCCCCCCAAAAATGTAGTCACTCGAGGCAGAACATTGTAGCCGTTTAGGCTAATACAAAATTCTCCAGAAGTCCAAATGAGGCCTGCCAACAATGTCATTTTGAGGTATGGCTACACGAGATAAGGCACTCCCTTCCTCCCTATGTCTCTCTGTGACAGCGGCCAGCCAGTACCAGAGGCAGTATTCCTCACATATATACCAAATACTTAGGTGTTTCTAGTTGAGGAGTTTGAGGTCCAAGGTCTATATGTAACTGACAGAATGGGTACTATGCCTACAAAATTACATGTTTTGAACTAGGTACATAGAAACAAACCATTTTATGGCTCAACTTACCTGCACCCCGTTTAGGACACATCAGATGTGTTTCCGCGCACCTGTGTCCTTTTAGCTCAGTAGCTGATCATATTTGTCTTATTTATCTCTGTTGACTTGTGATGTAACAAGATAATGCACAATATAATAACATATAATAATTACTATTATAGTCCTACTTCCATATGTATCTCGTAAAGCTTGACAGGTTGACTGACTGTTTCAGATCTCGTTTATCAATAGAAATTGTCTGAATGGTACAATGTCAAGGTCAAAACAGCAACAAGAAGAAAAGCTGGTCGCTCTAGAAAAATAATTTCAAAGGAACGACCTGGCATGTCTTGTCATTCGTCACATCGTGTCAACGGCCTCACCAAGACTAAAACAACCATAAGTACAGGTGTGTGATCTCAAACTGTTCCACCACTCACACACACCCCCGGTGCAGTGGTCAAACCGGTCCTGCACACACTAACACAGCGAGCCGTGTGTGTGTGTGTGTGTGTGTGTGTGTGTGTGTGTGTGTGTGTGTGTGTGTGTGTGTGTGTGTGTGTGTGTGTGTGTGTGTGTGTGTGTGTGTGTGTGTGTGTGTGTGTGTGTGTGTGTGTGTGTGTTTCCGAGGATCCCCTACACACCCATACACATTTGGGGCAGGACTCAGGAGGAGAGTCAGTGATCAGGAGAAAAACACTCCCTCCTATGTTGTTGTGACTCATTGACTGTGAGGGCCATGGCACGGCAGCTCCTGCTAGCTAGCTAGGGGGTTTACTTAGATTAAAGTTGACTTGGCAGTTGCTGGTTTGCATGATTTCTACAGTAAGCAGTTTGGTCTGGCAACTGCAGCAAAATACCCTTCCTTATAGAAATAGTGGCAGGTCAATTAGATAGTGTATTAGGCATGATTGTCAAAGTAATCAAATGTAATATTTGTGCAAAAAAGGTCAAATTATTTAAATCAATATCCAGCTGTGAGTCATGCTTGGTAAAGAGCAGAGTCTTTTCCAGGCCTGGTGAATCACTGAGGCCAAGGATCTGGTGAATCACTGATGCCAAGGATCTGGTGAATCACTGAGGCCAAGGATCTGGTGAATCACTGATGCCAAGAACCTGGTGAACCACTGAGGCCAAGAATCTGGTGAACCACTGAGTTCAAGGATCTGGTGAATCACTGAGGCCAAGGACCAGGTGAATCACTGAGGCCAAAGACCTGGTGAATCACTGAGGCCAAGGATCTGGTGAATCACTGAGGCCAAGGATCTGGTGAATCACTGAGGCCAAGGATCTGGTGAATCACTGAGGCCAAAGACCTGGTGAATCACTGAGGCCAAAGACCTGGTGAATCACTGAGGCCAAGGATCTGGTGAATCACTGAGGCCAAGGATCTGGTGAATCACTGAGGCCAAAGACCTGGTGAATCACTGAGGCCAAGGATCTGGTGAATCACTGAGGCCAAGGATCTGGTGAATCACTGAAGCTGGACTGGATGACCATGATGACCAATGCCTATCTCCAAGCCATCCTCCCTCATCTTTCTTCTCTCCTTCTTCTCATCCTCTCTCCTCAATGTGTGTGTGCGTGTATACATGTGTGCGTGTGTACATGCGTGCACATATGTGTGTGTGCGAGTGTGTTTGTGTGTGATGAGAGTGTTTCTGTCAGGTTGTTATTTGTGAAGCTCTATACTTATCCTTGGCTGTTTAATTATAGCCTGGACCTAGAGAACAGTCATCCGTGCCTGAGAAGAGATCGACAGAGTGTGTGTGTTGTGAGTGCATGTGAGCGTGGGTGTGTCTATGTCTGGAGCCTTATCGTCTCTTGATATCGAACTCTTCCAACTCCCCCAATCTTCAACATAACCCTACCATCCTCCTCCTCCATCAAGCTCTATGAGACCCACTGGTTCCCTTCTTTCTACAAGTCAATATTTACAATGTAGAAAATAGTAAAAATAAAGACGGCATGCAAAATCTGCTTTGAAATAATTTCTACATCCTTAATCATAACCACAGAATATCAGAATCAAATTTTACTGGAGGGGGAAATAAGATGATACAATTGTGTGATTGTATTTTAACATAAATAAAACAAATGTTTTATTTTATTATATCTGTTTGTGCTTCTTACAGTATACAAATGATTTGTAATTACGTTCCGGCCTCCAGAACATCCGCTCATGAAATAATTGGCCCGCGGCTGAATCTAGTTGATGATACCTGTAGTAAGATCATGAAGATGTTTCAACATTCTGAATCATAACCATTGACTGTTACTTTAAAATAGAGTACAGCAAGGTAGCGGGAAACAAGATCTTTATGTTGTTTCTCCATCCCCTTCTGAGCTGGTGGGGGTTGAGTGGCGGGATACAGGGGAGAGAGAGAGAGAGACAGAGAGAGACAGAGAGAGAGAGACAGAGACAGAGAGAGAGAGAGAGAGAGAGAGAGAGAGAGAGAGAGATGCTGAGGTCATGTGCCTATGATGCCATAAACGTAATTTCCTGCCACGATGGTATACCTCCTCCTTAAGAGAGGCTGCTGATGCAAGCCATGGCAACACCATAGTAACAGCATCAGCACCAGTAGGTTATACTGTATGTATATGACATGGTCCAGCAAGAACGGGGCTACATTTCATTCTTGGAGGGATATTTTTTTTCTGGAGCCCCCTGCAGAAATGGTTTGAAAAAAAATACAGTACCAGTCAAAGGTTTGGACACACCTACTCATTTAAGGGTCTTTATTTTTACTATTTTCTACGTTGTAAAATAATAGTGACGACATCAAAACGACGAAATAACACATATGGAATCATGTAGTAAACAAAAAAGTGTTAAACAAATCTAAATATATTTTATATTTGAGATTCTTCAAAGTAGCCACCCTTTGTCTTGATGACAGCTTTGCACACTCCTGGAATTCTCTCAACCAGCTTCATGAGGTAGTCACCTGGAATGAACTTCAATTAACAGGTGTACCTTGTTATAAGTTAATTTGTGGATTTTATTTCCTTCTTAATGCGTTTGAGACAATCAGTTTAGTTGTGACAAGATGATGTTGGTATACAGAAGATAGCTATATTTGGTTAAAGACCAAGTCCATACTATGGCAAGAACAGCTCAAATAAGCAAAGAGAAACGACAGTTCATCATTACTTTAAAACATTCACATCTCAAGAACTTTGAAGTTTGTTCAAGTGCAGTCGCAAAAACCATCAAGCGCCATGATGAAACTGGCTCTCATGAGGACTGCCACAGGAAAGGAAGACCTTAAAGCCTGTTGTAAAAGCATTCCTCATAAAGTTGATTGAGAGAATAAATACCAAGTGTGCAAACTTTTTGCACAAAATATATTTTGATTTGTTTAATACTTTTTTGGTTACTATATGATTCCATATGTGCTATTTCATAGTTTAGAAGTCTTCACTGTTATTCTACAATGTAGAAAATAGTAAAAAAGAAAGAAAAACCCTTCAATGAGTAGGTGTGTCTAAACTTTTTTTTTTTTACAGTTTTATGAATTTAATACACAGATAATGCTGTAAATGTATGGACAGTAATCAAGGCAGAGATCACTTTCTCAAAATGTTCTCTCCCTCTGCCCTCTCTACCTAATTTATAGCCTCATCTCTCTCTCCCCTGTCTCTCTCCCCCCTCTATACACATATCTCTTTTCACCATCTCTCTCTCCCCTCTCTGTCCCACCTCTATACACATATCTCTTTTCACCATCTCTCTCTCCCCTCTCTCTCCACCCTCTATACATATCTCTTTTCACCATCTCTCTCTCTCCCCTCTCTCCACCCTCTATACACATATCTCTTTTCACCATCTCTCTCTCCCCTCTCTCTTCCCCTCTAAACACTTATCTCTTTTCACCATCTCTCTCCCCTCTATACACATATCTCTTTTCACCATCTCTCTCTCCCCTCTCTCTCCACCTTCTAAACACATATCTCTTTTCACCATCTCTCTCCCCTCTCTCTCCACCCTCTATACACATATCTATTTTCACCATCTCTCTCTCTCCATACTCTCTCCCCCCTCTATACATATCTCTTTTCACCATCTCTCTCTCCCCTCTCTCTCCCCCTCTAAACACATATCTACTTTCACCATCTCTCTCTCTTTCTGTCTCTCTCTGTTATTCTAGCAATAATAAGGTCAGGGATGCAGGTCATTGGTAACATGGGTCTGGTTTAAAGGTGTATGATTATATTCTGTCCCTGGGCACTGCATGGAGGGGGGAGAGAGATGAGAGATGAGGGAGGGAAGAGAGGGGAGGGGTGTGGGAGAGTTGAGTGATGAGTGATGAGGACAGCGAGAGGGAGGAGAGGTGTATATACTGTTGGGATAACAGTGTAATAGACACTGAGGTATAACTGAGGTTCATGGACTACTCCCAGCTCACTCCATTGAACAAGGATTCTAACAGGAGGCGATGGGAACGCCGAACAGGGAACAGAAAGATGTGCCAGATGAGGGCAAATGTTCTTAACTGTTAAAACAGGGAAACATGCCCCCCCCTCTCCTTTCCTCCATCCTCTCCGCTCCTCTCCTCCCTCCCCTTTTCATTTTCTTCCATCCCTTTTAAACCTCTTCTATTCTCTTTCCAACCTTGTCCTCCCTCTCTCCTCTCCTCTCGTCTTCTGTATTCTCTATACTATGCCACCTCCCTGCTGTCCCTCCTCCTCCTCCCCAACTACCCATTGCTCTCGCTAACATTCTTGTAAATGTCAGTAAATATAAGTCCGTTAGTTCTTCCATGCACTGCTCACAAGCTTCGTGAGACTCTGTTGCTTTCTGATCTAACCTGTGTGCATGTGTTTGTTCTTGGGTGTGTGTGTAAACACCAAGGCGACGGATGCAGAGATACAATTCAGAGTGTGCCTGACTAGTCAAACATGCCCTGGGGTACATTGGCATCACATCTCCATGTCATGAGGCACTTCTCTGGGGTGAAGAGGAAGAAAAAGCATCTCTCTCCCTCCCTCTCCAGTGGTAAATAAGTCCAGGAAGTCACGCTCTGAGCCAGCATGCCACTGACAGTCATCCCATCATTCAGTACTGTAGAAGAGCTCTTCTTAACAGGTGCTAGTTAAGAGAGAGATTGAAATAGAGAGAAGGGGGGGTCCAGGGATGCCACTGAGAACAGCTGATACGTGACCCCACTTGTGTGAAAAAGGACAAATCTAAGCACCCGCCTAATTATTTATTATGGAGTGGCGACAAAGGGAGTGTGAGACGAAGAGAGGACAGACAAAAAGAACACAAACTTACTTTCCAAACACATACACTCAAAGGCTGGGCAGGCTGTTGGGAAAGGGAGAATGGGACTGCATCAGGGGAGGGAAAATAAGAGATTGACCCCAGCCAAGCATCCCTCAGCACCTCTGTATTACTGCAACATATTACCCTCCATATCTATACCTGCTACACTGCACAGCTCTGTATATCTCTACAACATGGGCCCTCCCTACAGTATCTAGGCTTTAATATCTATGTTCGTCCCCCTACAATGCACAGCTCTCTAGATTTATACAACATGGACTCTCCCTACAGTCTCTATTCCTTGCATATCTATGTCCTGCTGTGATACAAATCCTTCTGGACCTCTGCATATCTACAGTATATGAATGTGCCCCACATCTATACTCTGCATATCTATATCTGGCATATCTAGAGTATGTCCTGGGCTGGGAATGGCCCCTCTCACCCCAAAGAATATGGAATGTGCTCGTCACAAAACATGATATAACCTTATCAGTTTTAAACCTGCTGAATGACAACGGCACCATCTTAATGAATACCTTATCACTGGCAGTCTCACTGTCTGTTCTGGGCTGGCGGTAGAATGTGTGTGTGTGTGTGTGTGTTTGTGTTGGTGTGTTGTATAATGATTATTTAGTAATCAGTGCTATATATTTATCCAAATATGTGCCTTTGACAGTGATTATTTGAGGGCTGTGACAAAATAATGGGTTTTCTGAGTCTAGCCTATTAATTTCTAAGTGTAGCTCCCAACTTAGGATGTTTTTATGAGTGTTGCTTGTGTACGTCTATGAATCTGGGTCTGGGTAAATACACACGCAGAAGGGGGTAGTTCTAGCAGAGATAGAGAGACATCAGACTGATGACATCAGACTGATACACTGCTGCTGCACTATACTTATGTAAGACCTCTTCATTAATATTCTATGAGCACTATTCTGAGGCCGGACCTACTGTGTGTGTGTGTGTGTGTGTGTGTGTGTGTGTGTGTGTGTGTGTGTGTGTGTGTGTGTGTGTGTGTGTGTGTGTGTGTGTGTGTGTGTGTGTGTGTGTGTGTGTGTGTGTGTGTGTGTGCGTGCGTGCGTGCGCGTTAGGGTTAGTTTTAGAGTTTTGGGAAAATACAATTTTTAATGGTCAAACATTTTTACACTCCAAAAAGTCCTGACATTTCATAAAAACAAAGTGTGTGTGTGTGTGCATTCTTGCTTGCATGTGTGTGTGTGTTCACTGCCTGTACATGGCCACGAGAGTGTATGTATCTGTGTTTTCCATCTGTGATCAAGGTCGTCAGGTAGCCTAGCGGTAAAGAGCACTGTGTTCTACATCTGCATTGCCTGCTGTTTGGGGTTTTAGGCTGGGTTTCTGTACAGCACTTTGTGACATTGGCTGATGTAAAAAGGGCTTTATAAATACATTTGATTGATTGATTGATTGATTGATTGATTGATTGGTCCAGAAATGGAAAGGTCGCTGGGTTAAATCCCTGAGCCGACTAGGTGTAAACATCTGCCGATGTGCCCTTGAGCAAGGCACTTAACCCAAATTGCTCCTGTAAGTCTCTCTGAATAAGAGTGTCTGCTAAATTACTCAAATGTAAATGTGACCAAAACCCTTAGGTAGTCTGGGACAGGCAACATGTCCATACAAAATGTTGTCCAGTGTTGGTGTTGTACAGTGTTGGTGTTGTACAGTGTTGGTGTTGTACAGTGTTGGTGTTGTACAGTGTTGGTGTTGTGCAGTGTTGGTGTTGTGCAGTGTTGGTGTTGTACAGTGTTGGTGTTGTACAGTGTTGGTGTTGTACAGTGTTGGTGTTGTGCAGTGTTCTCACTCCGACTGTTCATTTTCTCTAACACTTTCTGCCCCTCTCTCTTCCTCTTTCTATCTCTCCCTCTTCTACTCTCTTTCATAACACAAATAGACACATACGCACTTCCACTGTGGAATGCAGCATCTCCAAAAGTCTCTAAGAATATTTAATTTGGGAATATTTGCCACTCAGGTGACACCCCTCTGAGTGAATGTGGTATAGACCATCACCGTGGAGTTTAATAATAACTAGTGCAATCTCTGGAGGTGTAGACGTATGGTTGTGTACACACACACACACACACACACACACACACAAATTAACGCATGTACACACACACACACACACACACACACACACACACAAATAGATGGATGTACACACACACACACACACAAATTAACGCATGTACACACACACACATACACACACACAAATGAACGCATGTACACACACAAATTAACGCATGTACACACACACACACAAATTAACGCATGTACACACACACACACACACACAAATTAATGCATGTACACACACAAATTAGCGCATGTACACACACATATACACACACACACACACAAATTAACGCATGTACACACACAAATTAACGCATGTACACACACAAATTAATGTATGTACACACACACAGTCCACATTTTTTACATGTCTAACACAATAATGACACACAGTGGACAAAAGCACCTGTACAGGAAGTAGTACACACGCCCGCAGGAAGTAACGATCCCCTTTCATAAGCCACCTGATATGCGGCACTGTTTACTGTCAGAAACACACACACACACACACACACACACACACACACACACACACACACACACACACACACACACACACACACACACACACACACACATAGCTGTAACTTAATCTTAAAATGCTAGTAAACCCACCCGCTAGTCAAACACCCACACACCACACATCACACACCACAGACCACACATCACACACCACACATCACAGACCACACATCACACACCACACATCACACACCACACACCACAGACCACACACCACACACCACACATCACACACCACGCACCACAGACCACAGACCACACATCACACACCACACACCACACATCACACACCACACACCACAGACCACAGACCACACACCACACACCACACCAAATCAAATCCAATGTATTTGTAAAGAACGTCTTAAATCAGCTTATATCTCAAAGTGCTGTACAGAAACCCAGCCTAAAACCCCAAACAGCAAGCAATGCAGGTGTAGAAGCACTATGGCTAGGAAAAACTCCCTAAAAAGGCCAGAACCTAGGAAGAAACCTAGAGAGGAAAAAGGCTGTGAGGGGTGCCGGAAGACCACACACCACACACCCAGGCTGCTCTCTCTGTTGGGAGCTCACAGCAAAACATCATTCCTCAAAGATCTAACAATCTGATAGTGCTATTGAATAGGCTTGATTAGGCTCATATCTAAAGTGTTAGAGATTATACCCTTTCATTTAATGAAGCATTCATGACTTCATGCCCCCCAAAAATATTTAGGTACTGAAAAGTCAAGTCAAAGCAGTTCACCTTTGAAAGGTAATCTTATAATCAAAGCTAAAATGTACTTTAGAGTCTCCCCTCCCTCTCCCCCGCTCCCTGCTTCTCTCTCATTGGTCGGTTTGAAGTAACAGGCGTCATAAAGATGTAGTTCTACAGGAATCCCAGCAGACTCCAGGAGCGTGCTCAGACTCGACTTCCCTCCTGTCCCGTATCAACCCGTCCCAACCCCTCCTTAGCCCGAGGGGCCCCACCAGACCAGACGAGGGTGGCCAGCCCAAAAACACACCTGCCCTTCCCCCCACTCACGAGAGCCTGACCAGATCAGACCACCACCCGGTATTAGTACTGAGAACACTTAAACACTATGACATACCTGTACTGTCTGTCTGTCTTACAATATAACAGCACTTACCCCTGAATATCTGGCTGCACATCCTCCTTTACTTAGACACTGTGATATATCTTAACCCCCATGTACTGTATACTATCCCAAATACCTGGCTAATACAGAGAGCCACGTTCCTGGAACAATACAGAACAGTACAGAACAATACAGAACAGTACAGTACAGTACAATACAATACAGAACAGTACAGTACATTACTGTACAGTACAATACAGTACAGCACAATACAGAACAATACAATACAGTACAATACAGTACAGTACAGTACAATACAGTACAGTACAATACAGTACTGTACAATACAGAACAATACAGAACAGTACAATACAGTACAGTACAATACAGAACAATACAGTACAGTACAGTACAGTACAGTACAATACAGTACAGTACAATACAGAACAATACAGTACAATACAGAACAGTACAGTACAGTACAGAACAATACAGTACAGTACAATACAGAACAATACAGAACAGTACAGTACAGTACAATACAGAACAGAACAGTACAGTACAGTACAGTACAGAACAGAACAGTACAGAACAGAACAGTACAGTACAATACAGTACAATACAGAACAGTATAGTACAATACAGTACAATACAGAACAGTATAGTACAATACAGAACAGTACAGTACAATACAGTACAGAACAGTACAGTACAATACAGTACAGTACAGTACAGAACAATACAGTACAGAACAATACAGAACAGTACAGTACAGTACAGAACAATACAGAACAGTACAGTACAGTATAGAACAGAACAGTACAGTACAATACAGAACAATCCAGAACAGTACAGTACAGTACAGTACAGTACAATACAGAACAGTACAATACAGTACAGTACAGTACAATACAGAACAGTACAGTACAGTACAGTACAATACAGAACAGTACAATACAGTACAGTACAATACAGAACAGTACAGTACAATACAGAACAATACAGAACACAACAGTACAGTACAGTACAGTACAATACAGAACAGTACAGTACAATACAGAACAGTGCAGAACTGTACAGTACAATATAGAACAATACAGAATAGAACAGTACAGTACAATACAGAACAGAACAGTACAGTACAGTACAATACAGAACAGAACAGAACGATAGAGAACAGTACAGTACAATATAGAACAATACAGAACAGAACAGTACAGTACAGTACAGTACAATACAGAACAAAACAGTACAGTACAGTACAGTACAGTATATAACAGAACAATACAGTACAGTACAGTACAGTATAGAACAGAACGATACAGAACAGTACAGTACAATACAGAACAGTGCAGAACAATACAGTACAGTACAAAGCCCTTAAAAGCAACATTGAAAACCATGTACTTGGTTGACTTGTTAACATAGAGCATTAAGATCCATCTCATAGCTTGTAAAGCTCCAGTATTATAACATCAGAAACACAGACAGCCTTTTGTAGACCTACGCAGCACTTAGTGCATCCAGTTATAGTCCACACTGTTAATAGCTGAAACACTAAAGGTCTCTCTAGAAACCACTGGCTGGTCTGATCTGTCCTCATGACTCATTCATACTGTCTCACACTGCCTCCCTGTAGAATCAACACCAGGCAACAGGCTAACAACAGGGAGGGAAGGAGACAAATAACTTTTTACTGGCCAGCACTACCAGCACCACCACAACATCCAGCTGAACCCAGAGTACTGTGTCAATGTACTGTAAGAACATTACATTTTATTATTTTGCCTATTCATCTACTGCCATTTGTTTCTACAACCATGTGTACTACAGAGGAGCCAATGTAGCTGGGTGAAACCTCCAAGTAGCTACTGCTCTACAGTATAGTCTACCGCTCTACAGTATAGTCTACCGCTCTACAGTATAGTCTACCGCTCTACAGTATAGTCTACCGCTCTACAGTATAGTCTACCTCTCTACAGTATAGTCTACCTCTCTACAGTATAGTCTACCGCTCTACAGTATAGTCTACCTCTCTACAGTATAGTCTACCGCTCTAGGGTATAGTCTACCGCTCTACAGTATAGTCTACCGCTCTACAGTATAATCTACCGCTCTACAGTATAGTCTACCTCTCTACAGTACAATCTACCGCTCTACAGTATAGTCTACCTCTCTACAGTATAGTCTACCGCTCTACAGTATAGTCTACCTCGCTACAGTATAGTCTACCTCTCTACAGTATAGTCTACCGCTCTACAGTATAGTCTACCTCTCTACAGTATAGTCTACCGCTCTACAGTATAGTCTACCTCTCTACAGTATAGTCTACCGCTCTACAGTATAGTCTACCTCTCTACAGTATAGTATACCGCTCTACAGTATAGTCTACCGCTCTACAGTATAATCTACCGCTCTACAGTATAGTCTACCGCTCTACAGTATAGTCTACCTCTCTACAGTATAGTCTACCGCTCTACAGTATAGTCTACCTCTCTACAGTATAGTCTACCGCTCTACAGTATAGTCTACCGCTCTACAGTATAATCTACCGCTCTACAGTATAATCTACCGCTCTACAGTATAGTCTACCGCTCTACAGTATAGTCTACCGCTCTACAGTATAATCTACCGCTCTAGGGTATAGTCTACCGCTCTACAGTATAGTCTACCTCTCTACAGTATAGTCTACCTCTCTACAGTATAGTCTACCGCTCTACAGTATAGTCTACCGCTCTACAGTATAATCTACCTCTCTACAGTATAGTCTACCTCTCTACAGTATAGTCTACCTCTCTACAGTATAGTCTACCTCTCTACAGTATAGTCTACCTCTCTACAGTATAGTCTACCTCTCTACAGTATAGTCTACCTCTCTACAGTATAGTCTACCGCTCTACAGTATAGTCTACCTCTCTACAGTATAGTCTACCGCTCTACAGTATAGTCTACCTCTCTACAGTATAGTCTACCGCTCTACAGTATAGTCTACCTCTCTACAGTATAGTCTACCGCTCTACAGTATAGTCTACCGCTCTACAGTATAATCTACCGCTCTACAGTATAGTCTACCTCTCTACAGTATAGTCTACCTCTCTACAGTATAGTCTACCTCTCTACAGTATAGTCTACCTCTCTACAGTATAGTCTACCGCTCTACAGTATAATCTACCGCTCTACAGTATAATCCACCGCTCTACAGTATAGTCTACCTCTCTACAGTATAGTCTACCTCTCTACAGTATAGTCTACCTCTCTACAGTATAGTCTACCTCTCTACAGTATAGTCTACCTCTCTACAGTATAGTCTACCGCTCTACAGTATAGTCTACCTCTCTACAGTATAGTCTACCGCTCTACAGTATAGTCTACCGCTCTACAGTATAATCTACCGCTCTACAGTACAGTCTACCGCTCTACAGTATAGTCTACCTCTCTACAGTATAGTCTACCTCTCTACAGTATAGTCTACCTCTCTACAGTATAGTCTACCGCTCTACAGTACAGTCTACCTCTCTACAGTATAGTCTACCTCTCTACAGTATAGTCTACCTCTCTACAGTACAGTCTACCTCTCTACAGTATAGTCTACCGCTCTACAGTATAGTCTACCGCTCTACAGTATAGTCTACCGCTCTACAGTATAATCTACCGCTCTACAGTACAGTCCACCGCTCTACAGTATAGTCTACCTCTCTACAGTATAGTCTACCGCTCTACAGTATAGTCTACCGCTCTACAGTATAGTCTACCTCTCTACAGTATAGTACACCTCTCTACAGTATAGTCTACCGCTCTACAGTATAGTCTACCGCTCTACAGTATAGTATACCTCTCTACAGTATAGTCTACCGCTCTACAGTATAATCTACCGCTCTACAGTATAGTATACCTCTCTACAGTATAGTCTACCGCTCTACAGTATAATCTACCGCTCTACAGTATAGTATACCGCTCTACAGTATAGTCTACCGCTCTACAGTATAGTATACCTCTCTACAGTATAGTCTACCGCTCTACAGTATAGTCTACCTCTCTACAGTATAGTCTACCTCTCTACAGTACAGTCTACCTCTCTACAGTACAGTCTACCGCTCTACAGTATAGTCTACCGCTCTACAGTATAGTCTACCTCTCTACAGTATAGTCTACCTCTCTACAGTATAGTCTACCGCTCTACAGTATAGTCTACCTCTCTACAGTATAGTCTACCTCTCTACAGTACAGTCTACCGCTCTACAGTATAGTCTACCGCTCTACAGTATAGTCTACCTCTCTACAGTATAGTCTACCTCTCTACAGTACAGTCTACCGCTCTACAGTATAGTCTACCGCTCTACAGTATAATCTACCGCTCTACAGTATAGTCTACCGCTCTACAGTATAGTCTACCGCTCTACAGTATAATCTACCGCTCTACAGTATAGTCTACCTCTCTACAGTATAGTCTACCGCTCTACAGTATAGTCCACCGCTCTACAGTATAATCTACCGCTCTACAGTACAGTCTACTGCTCAACAGTATAGTCTACCGCTCTACAGTATAGTCTACCGCTCTACAGTATAATCTACCGCTCTACAGTATAGTCTACCTCTCTACAGTATAGTCTACCTCTCTACAGTATAGTCCACCGCTCTACAGTATAGTCTACCGCTCTACAGTATAATCTACCGCTCTACAGTATAGTCTACCGCTCTACAGTATAGTCTACCTCTCTACAGTACAGTCTACCTCTCTACAGTACAGTCTACCTCTCTACAGTATAGTCTACCTCTCTACAGTATAGTCTACCGCTCTACAGTACAGTCTACCTCTCTACAGTACAGTCTACCGCTCTACAGTACAGTCTACTGCTCAACAGTACAGTCTACTGCCTCATAGGACCGGCAGGCAAATGCCATGTCACCACGACACTCACAGCAGCTCTCATATCAACACTGACACACAGACGCTGGGGCAACAACAAACAATACACTGCAATGAAACACAGCAACACACATATTGTACAACCCATACATCTTAATCACAGAAACCAAATGAACCTGCTGATTTGAATCATCTGAAGAAGAGATTTAACTAAAGCATGTTGCAAAATGGTATTGTTTCACCTTTCTGAAACAGACTGTGTGGGAAATCCCAAAACAGGTTATACTTTAACAGTGATTGCATAGAGATGTTTTGTGACATACGACTAGTGGCAGGGACTATATTGGGAAATAGCTTTTAGCTGGTACTTGAGCTCCACATTGATTAATATGCATTGGCTGTGTTATGAACCATTTGAATGAACGTGATATTATATATCATGCTTATATGGTTGTTTGTATGATATTGTTCTCTCTCTCTCACCCCTCAGCTACTGCCTGGAAGACCAGAAGAACAACACAGGACACTTTCTCTCTCTCTCTCTCTCTCTCTGTCTCTCCCTCGCTTTCCCTCGCTCACTTTGCCTATCTGTGTGTGTCTCTCTCTCAGCATTATATTTATTAATGCGCACTTCGATGCAAAGTACAGTGTGAGGAGAGAGAGAGAGAGAGAGAGAGAGAGAGAGAGAGAGAGAGAGCGAGAGAGAGAGAGAGAGAGAGAGAATAAATAAATAAGGGTGTTTGGTTTTGACAGGCTGCCAGACATCTCTGCTTATTCCCTATTATCCCCACTGTACACTGCCCCTACTGTCCACAATGTCACCACTTCTCCCTGGGTTGTCTGAGGGACAATCACGTGTCCCCAGCATCCAAACCCCAACAAATACATCAGCCCCAATCCTAGATAGACTATTTAAATGGCCCCAATATCACTTCTGTGCTCTCTGTCCAGGGTGATAATCGTATACTGTACTCATCGTACTGCCTCATCTTCAGGGTACTGACCTTAAAGGCGTGCTTTCGGCTGATGTTATCCGACGTCTGCACTCCTCCAATCCCAAAGCTGAGCAGAGGAAGACTTCCCAACACTCCTTCCTCCTTCTCGTCTGGATTGGAGGAAGAGGAAAAAGAGAACAAATGAAGATCAAAATAAACAACAAATCTGAGAAACAGATCTAATATGATCTGATGGGTCTCAACCTACAGTGAGTAAAGAGGACTGAATGGTAAACACAGTCAGTTCTGCTGTGACAGTCGGTCCTCTCCTCTAGTTGTAGCTGTGGCTGTAGCTGGATCAGTGAGTACCATAGAACCTCTCTGGAACAACAGACCTCCGTCCCACTCTAGTGGAATCCTAGAATAGATATCCATGTTGGTCCAGCAGTCCAGTGAGAAGTGATAGTACACTCACACTCTCTTCAACACACTCACACATACTGGTGTAGATCCAACGATAGGCAGAAAAAAACAAGCAGAGTGCTGGGAAAAAGGAGGAGTGCAAGAGAAGCACTTGTGCTGATTAAATAATGGAGCAGATGATGAACATTTCAGGGGCTGGAGATGAGACTGGCAGGGTGTCCACTGTAGCTACTGCCCTCTCGCTCTGTCTCTGTCTCACTCTCACTCTGCCTGGCTTTCTCGTTCTCTCGCTCGGCTGTTCGCTGTCTCGTTCTCTCTCTCTAGCAGAGCTGTACTGCATAGACACGAGCCTTTCTCTCTTGCAGATCTCATGTGTGTGTTTGAGAGAGAGCGAGCGAGAGACAGGGGGAGGAGGGAGGCATGGTGTTTGTGTTATCATAGAGTACTCTCTGCGCTGTGCTCTCTGTGTGTGTGCGAGTGTGTGTGTGTGTTTGTATTAGCGATCAGCCCATGTGACTCAGTGTTGCTGGAATCCTGAATTCTGGCCTCCAGCCAACTGTACCTGCCCTCTCTCCAACAATCAGAGAGCAGGGTGTTCTGCTACACACAGACAGGTAAATAGCCACGTCTCCCTCTCTCTTCCTGTCTCCCTCTCTCCCCATCTCTCAAACAAACAAATTCAAACCTGACCTCACATGTTCTGTATTTCATGCAAAAACTCTCACACACACATGCATGGTAAGAAACACATGCTCATTCTCAAACACACAATAACTGAAAATAAATGGAATATCTCACATATACTGTAGGCTACCAAGTTGTACTAAATATATGGCATCATACAAACACACACAAATAATGTATGTAATAAGAAACAATGTGATTTATTGCCAAACAGCCTTTCACATCCTGAGGAGAAACTTGGTGAGGAGAAATAGAGTTGTTATTGGGAAACATATGGCAGAGCCTCTCAGCATTCAACAACCAATCCTGTCCCCACCCATGGACACAGAGGCAGAAGGAGAGGCAACACACACACACACACACACACACACACACACACACACACACAACTCTGGAAAAACACATTTCTGAAGACACTCCTGCAAGCACACACACTTTTGAAGAAGCACAATAATTGAAAGGTCCCCTACAATGACAGGTTTCCCTGTGAAAATGTCACCTCATTCTGACTCATACCATGGCAGTCTGACTCCTGGCTTGCATTCCCTGCTGCTGCTACTGTCACACCTGTTTGACACCACACAGACTCCCTCACGTGCGTGCGTGCGTGCGTGTGTGTGTGTGTGTGTGGATGAAGGGTCAGCAGTAGTAAATCAGCTCTCTGACAGCTGTGTATTAGCATCCCAAAACAACAGCAGCTCTATTTCACTAAGAGTTACTCTAGGTGTATGCCCGGGGCAGCTCGGACATTGGCGAAGTAACTTGTGAAGTAAAGTCCTTGATTGTACATACAGTCTTGGACAGTCAGGATGTTTTGAGAAACTTTAGAGATGGGTGTGGTATGTAGGCTAGTTGTTAGAGATACAGACCTGGAGGGATGCAGGTTCAAATCCCGGGTGGGGAAAACCTATAGACACACTCCTAATGTCCAGAGCACCACCGCCACTACTCCACCTCTCCTGGCCAGGACAGCTGGCACGCTTTGACAATATGTCCCCAAGTCCCAACAACAAAAGACCTGGGCCTCTTTCTGCCCATTTCTCGCCCCTCTCTCCTTGCTGGCATGGAGACCGTGGCAGTAAACTGCACAGTCACACATTCTCCATGGTCATGTCTCCCTCCCTTCCTCTCTCTTTTTCCACAACACAACTAGGAGAGAAGGGCGGGAGACTAAAACAACCCATGAGACGTGTGCTGAATCCAGAGAGAGGAATCACTGTAACCAGAAGAAGAGTCCCATGTGGCTCAGTTGGTAGAGCATGGGGCTTGCAATGCCAGGGTGGGGGTTGTGGGTTTGATTCCCAGTATGAAGAAAAATATATATATCACTACTGTAAGTCGCTCTGGGTAAGCGTGTCTGCTAAATGACTGTAATGTCATCAAGAGAAGGGGTGAAGGAATGGAGAACCAGTAGAAAAGTGAGTGTGGCTCAGGGTCCAGTTGCTGAATGTGAATGTGGAAAAATGACAGTGACTCCACATTGAGCTATTAAATCACAGAATAACTGGAACAATTCCATATGAAAGACGCAAGCAGGGATTTTTTCCTGACTATTCTTATCATTTAATTTATCTTCTTTGCGTTCCTTATTCAGGTCAGATTTGCATCTGTGTGTACGGGATAGGGAGCGACAACAGGGCCAGTTCCAGGTTAACTACATTCTGAAATACAACATGAATTTATTCAACATTAAAACTAGTCATATTAATATCTTAAAACTACCCTTTTTGATGTAGCTTATTTTTTTTACATATACTCTTCAAACGTCACATTTCCAGAGTGGGCTCTCTGGAACTTTTAATGATATGACCAATTATAGTTCATTTACCAATCACAGCCCTCCTTTGGGATTGCACATTCAGCAAATCCCCAGCAGAGTTCCTTTTGAATCTATTTTCCCGTTCACTGTGTTGGTGGCGCTCAAAAAATGTATCATACATTCAGAATTAGCAGAGAGACTCTGAAATTTGATGTACTTGTATATTGTTCCCAACAATGCATTTTTAAACAAACAAAATCAAAAATAGTCGTTTTTAGATACTAACATCAATTTGTTTTATGTTGAATTCATGAATGTGACTTTTTTTTCTTCAGAATCTAGACATACTGTTAGTGCACACTATAAGGAGTATAACGAGACCAAGATGTTGTGTATCATGTGTGGTTCACAGATCATAGGGTCTTACAGGAGGCATGTCAAGGTCTAAAAAGGGCCTAAAATGGCCGCTTTCATCATGATTTTTAAAAACAAGGTTTGTGATACAATGTAAAAAATAAAAATAATCAAACCTCCTTCCTCCCAATTAAGTTGCTCCGTGAGAATTGCCAGAACAATTGAAATACCAAAAATATTTTCCTCTCCCGCTGGCGTGGTATCACCCTCTAGTATTAAAACAATGTCCTAGTTGCATCCTGTAGTTCACAGGATACAGGTAGATCCACTAACACATTCACTCATCTTGTTCAACTTTTAACCTGGAGATCACACTCTCTCAGGACTAGGAAAAGGTGTGTTTGGACTAAGTCAACTGGGAAGAATCGTGTCACATACTCACGCGTTCACACACACGGATTCATTTACAGTAGCTGTTAAGATCTTGTCCTTGGTTGTAATGGGCAGGTTGCTTTTGATGGAACCGTAACAGCAGTAATGGATAGATTATGACTCTGACAGAGATATGAACCAGCCCTACAGTAACGAAAGAAAGAAAGAAAGAAAGAGACAGACAGACAGACAGACAGACAGACAGACAGACAGACAGACAGACAGACAGACAGACAGACAGACAGACAGACAGACAGACAGACAGACAGACAGACAGACAGACAGACAGACAGACAGACAGACAGACAGACAGACAGACAGACAGACAGACAGACAGACAGACAGACAGACAGACAGACAGACAGACAGACAGACAGACAGACAGACAGACAGACAGACAGACACACACACACACACACACACACACACACACAGCCTGCACAACATCATGGCACCAGAATATCATCATCTGATTGATAGGGGCAATAAGTCCACTGAACTGTTAAAGAAGCATAAGAAGAAGGCTGCCCATTGTTCAACATGTACTGTACAAAGCAAATGATAGAAACACACACACCAAAACATGCACACAAGCATGCTTTCTCCCGGTTACACACCAACACACCACACACACTAAACATGGCTCTCACATGCAATCCCGGGGTCATGTTGCTATGGCATGTTGCTAGGTTATGTTGTAGGGAATGTTTACGGTAACACAGCGAAATGCTGCAGTGCTCCAAACACACACATACAGTACACAAATTCCACACCCTCATGAAGTTCTAACACGCACATGCAAGGGGTCAAAGTTCAACCCTCTATGACTGTGTGAGCAGGGAGGGTCTCGACATAGCTCACATGACTCACTGCTTAAATAAAGATTAAATAAATAAATTACAGAATATACTATGTCCTGAGATAGAGGTGAAAGAGGCACCAAGACGTACTAAACTAAATCCTCAGTCATCCTTCAATATGTATATATTTTAGACAGCACCTTTACTCCAGCTGTTTGAGTACAGACCATCTTTGTCCCTGGGGAGGGAAATGTCACCACATCTCATGATGAATTATATTCTACTACTACAGCCCCCTAGGGAAAACTGAACAGAGATGGAGGAACAAGAGAAACGGCAAAACATAAAATATTATCCAAAGTAGCTGCCCCAGGTGTTCTCACTTGTGATGAGGCTTAGTGGTGTAGGTCTTAAAAACATTTAAGGACAAAATGGGCTTGAGGGGTTGCTAAGAGGAAAATCACACCAGATTTCTCCTAATCTCCTCCCCTTTCTTCCTGTTATCTCCTCTCTCTCTCCTCCCCTCCCTTCCTGTTATCTCCTCTCTCTCTCCTCCCTTCCCTCTTTTTCTGCTATCTCTCTCTCTCTCTCTGTCTCTCTCTCTCTGTCTCGGTCTCTCTCTCGGTCTCTCTCTCTCTCTCTCCTCCCCCTCCCCTCATCTCCCTCTCTCCCTCCCTCTTTCTCTCCCTCTTTTTCTGCTCTCTCATTTTCTCTCTCTAAATCTGTATGCGGGGCTTCACACAAGCTTTTAAAAAACAATTACATTGACACTGTAAGGGCCGAACACAGAAAACCAACCTAGAAACACAAAACATAGAATGCCCACACAACTCACGTCCTGACCAACTAAAACAAACAAATAACACAAGAACTAGGGTCAGAATGTGACAGACACTGTGGATTCTGTGCTGATAAGAATAGGTATGGTGGTAAACAAGTTACTGTAGGTATGGCTCCTGCTTTGTCTCACTCAGGGCATAAAATACTGATGTGTGCTGAAGACAAGAGGCAAAATGACGTTATTTTCATCATTATCATCTCCTTTCATCTTCTTGATCTTGCAAGTCACGCAGGCCTGCCTGCCTGCGCAACAGAATGTCTGCCGGCCTGCCTGCCTGCCTGCGCAACAGACTGTCTGCCGGCCTGCCTGCCTGCGCAACAGACTGTCTGCCGGCCTGCCTGCGCAAAAGACTGTCTGCCGGCCTGCCTGCCTGCGCAACAGACTGTCTGCCGGCCCGCCTGCCTGCAAGCGCAACAGACTCCACTATCCCACAATTGCTTCACCTAGTGTGCTATCAATGTCACCTTCACCACTGAGAGGGAGAGACTGAGCTGTATAAGGAGAGTGTGTGTGTTTGTATGTGTGTGTGTATGTGGGTGTTTGTGCAGGTGTGTGTTTACATGTCTGTGTCTGTCAGTGTTGAATGTCCATCCTTAAAGACTATAATATGCAGTGAAACATATCTCTACACACTTCCACAGAGCCACACATAAACCCACACACACATAGCTCGTACATCAACATTGAAGACACGTCAAGCCGTGTGCCATATTCAAATAACAGATTGTTTATTCTCCTGACTGTGGCTCAGAGGATAACGGATGAGGACCGCAAACACTCAGAGACTTGGCATGGAGGAGAGTAGAGATTGTTGGGAGAATTTGACAAGTGTTTCTGTGTGGTATTAAAGCACCTCGAACAAGTCAACAGTCCTGACACAGTGGTGATATGCGCCAAACACACAGCCCTCTACTCAGCCAACAGAACTAACACACTGACATGACATCAGGTAGCTATGGTAAAAAACACAAACAAGAGAAGAGTTTTAAATGTAACACCAGCCCACAAAAGTAGAACCAAACCAAGAATGGATAAAAGCTTTCCAGTTTGCAATCCAGATACAATCAAACAAATCCACAGTGTAGGACTCTTAAATAGACAGAGTAGAGCGAGAGACTGAAGTAGCAGGTGTAGTGACTCGTCTTAGCCAGGTCTTCCTTTGAAAATACATTCTATAGCCACAAAGGCTCTGTTTAGGGTTCTCTATAGGGAATAGGTTGGCAGTTGACACACTACCCGTGTCTCAGTGGGACTTCCTGGTTCAAATAAAGGTTAGATAGAAAATGTATACTTACAGTAAAATACAACAATAAATATTATATTAGTACAAATATTTCTGACTAAATTATACAATAAAATGCAATAGAATAAAGCACAATGATAAAGTTGTCCTCCAGTGAAGGGTGACGATGGGCTATGAAACAAAGAAAAGAGAACTAAAAGAAAGAAGACCTTGCTATCAGTCTACCTTTGTAGTAAAAGAGGCATCGGTCAGTGAGGACGAACCATCTCTTGTTCCACTGTTTCACTCCACTGCTGGCCTATGGGGAGACAGTGAGAAACAGTGAGAGTGAGAGTAAGGGTAAGAGAGAGAGAGAGAGAGAGAGAGAGAGAGAGAGAGAGAGAGAGAGAGAAAATAACACACCGTGAGATGGGCTTAACTGGCCTACAGGGAGAAACAGGGGGGATTACACACACAGTGAGATGGATTGAAGTCCAGAGAGAAGACACAACAGTTTAGACAATGTCAGGGGTAACACTAATACCGGACCAAAACAGTGTGAGAAATACTGCCCTATGAGAAGAAAAGGAAGACAGATATGAGACCAAAACAACATGAGAGAGAAAGCAACACTGTCTGAGACATACTGTATCAAAACAAATGGAAGAGACTAGGTATATTGGAAGAAGAGCTATATCTGGTCCTAGTTATGGGGTATTTATGGGGTATTCATGGGGTATTATGGAGTATTTGAGGGGACACTGCCTCATGTTACTTACAGTGTAGTGTATAGAGCTGATTTACCTGTTTGTATAGCCAGCCCTGTTTGGTCACCTCCGCTTTAGGGTTCCTCCGCATGGAGTTAGAACGTTTCCCAAATGTAGCAGCTTTCCTTGGAGTACGAGATGCCTGGAGAGGGCAGGAGGGAAGGAGAGATTGAAGAGAGGAAAGTAGGGAAGGAGAGAGGGAAGATGAGAGAACCGAATGGAGCTCTCTGTATCATTGAATCTGTCAGAAAACCTTGACTTGGTGTATGATGTGGTGAAGTGTAAAGGTGTAGTGAGGTGTGTGTGTGTGTGTGTGTGTGTGTGTGTGTGTGTGTGTGTGTGTGCGTGCGTGCGCACACTGACCCGGGGTGTGAAGGGCTGGGACTGGGTCTGGGATTCAGGGGAGGATAGGTCTGATACCATGGTGGAGCTGTTGAAGTTGATGTCGTTGGGTGAACTCACAGGTCCTCTACCCCCCGCCTTCCCATTCATCTCCAAATCACAGCTCCTACAGAGACACAGAGAGACAAAGAGATAAAGTTAATGACTCACACAACCAACAAAAATAACACATGCAAAGACAGTATATTGTCTACTATCTTTATGTCACTATCTCTGAGAACACCTGCTTGATGTTGTAGTGTCAAAAATGACCCTTGATAATCATGCTTTTAGAGTAATGGGGAGAGGGAAGATAGAGAGAGAGAGAGAGAGAGAGAAAGAAGAAATACAATTTCCATCTAGACACCGTTGCCCTAGGCACACAAAAAACTAAACATACCTCGGCCTAAACATCAGCGCCACAGGTAACTTCCACAAAGCTGTGAACGATCTGAGAGACAAGGCAAGGAGGGCCTTCTATGCCATCAAAAGGAAGATAAAATTTGACATATCAATTAGGATCTGGCTAAAAAAACTTGAATCGGTTACAGAACCCATTGCCCTTTACGGTTGTGAGGTCTGGGGTCCGGTCACCAACCCACAATTCTCAAAATGGGACAAACACCAAATTGAGACTCTGCATGCAGAATTCTGCAAAAATATCCTCAGTGTACAACGTAGAACACCAAATAATGCATGCAGAGCAGAATTAGGCCGATACCCACTAATTATCAAAATCCAGGGGGCTATCAGGGTGGCGGACAGGGGGTTTGCTCAGAGGGGGTGGGATCTGTTCTTCTGTGGTGTTGACGCTATGGTCAGGGTCTGGTGTGGACTGTTCTGCTGTGGTGTCAAGACATTTGTTGGGAGCTGAGGTGGGCTGTTCTGCTGGCATCTCTGCAGGGGTGGCCACCTCTCTAGTTGGTTGTTCTCTGTCACACGTCACCCCCCTCAACCTCTCCTCCAGCAGTCTGATCCTCTCCTCTCGTGCTCTGTTCTTCTCATGCTCTTGCTTTTTATATTGTTGATGTTGTCTCACCCCAGTCCAGTGCAGATATGCCTCTCCACCTCCAGCTCTCAGGGTCTGGTTAAGGGGGTGTTGTTGTGCTGGACTGTTGTCTGGGTCTGTGCTGACTGAAGTGTAATCACCTGCTGTTCCAGCTCCACCTGCCTTACCTCCAGCTGGGTAAATGTGTCCTTCATTTCAATGGGGGGGTAGTACTTTGTGCTGGGAGGTTGACTTTCCGCTTGGGGTTGCTCATCTATGGGGTTATATAATGAAGAGGTCTGATCTGACCTGCTCGGGGTGGGGGTATCTTTCTCAAGGGAGAGCCTCTCCTGCTGGGCTATTTCTTTGATGAGGTGAAAGTCCAGCTGAAACTGTTTGGGGTTGCTCTGTACTAATACTGTTCCAGACTTATAGAGATTTATATTAGCTGACTCAGAGTCCTCGTTGTCTAGTATCCTGAGTTTCCACCCCTCGTTAACACCCCCTATCTTAACAGAGGGGTAGTGTGCTAATATAGCACTGTGCCATGCCAGGGGATGGTCTGTGTGGAAGATGAGGTTGCTGATGTTCCCATTTTTATAACAGTCAGCAAAAAGTCTCTCTTGATTTTCCATAAGGAGCTTCATTTTGTGATCTTTTCTTGTCTTATCATTCTTTACATACACAGGGTACTGTATTTTAATTACCTCTCAACCGTGGGAGGCAGCTTCTAAGGCCTCTCCATTTGGTTGGAGTTGACTTTTCGACTCTCCTGCCATTGTTGGGCTAAAGGGCTTTGACACCTCTGACTTGACACGTCAGTGCTAATTGAAGTTGTATCAAGCTTGGCAGCCTTAATTTAGCTTTCAGTCCTTACAAAGTAATTCAATGTATGTTTCTTCTTGGCTTTTGGAAATAAAATATAGCTTCAGATTAAACATCACTCACTCAGTTCCAGGTTGGATGGTGTTTTCAGGTTTCCTTTGTTTTCAGAGCATTTGGACACCATTCTCTCCAGACCTGACTGCCCTTAACCAACACAAAAACATCCTATGGCGTTCTGCATTAGCATCGAACAGCTCCTTGATATGCAACTTTTCAGGGAAGCTAGAAACCAATATACACAGGCAGTTAGAAAAGCCAAGGCTAGCTTTTTCAAGCAGAAATTTGCTTCCTGCAACACAAACTCAAAAATGTTCTGGGACAGTGTAAAGTCCATGGAGAATAAGAACACCTCCTCCCAGCTGCCCACTGCACTGAGGATAGGAAACACTGTCACCACCGATAAATCCACTATAATTGAGAATTTCAATAAGCATTTTTCTACGGCTGGCCATGCTTTCCACCTGGACACCCCTACCCCGGTCAACAGCACTGCACCCCCCACAGCAACTCGCCCAATCCTTCCAATTTCTCCTTCTCCCAAATCCAGTCAGCTGATGTTCTGAAAGAGCTGCAAAATCTGGACCCCTACAAATCAGCCGGGCTAGACAATCTGGACCCTTTCTTTCTAAAATTATCTGCCGAAATTGTTGCAACCCCTATTACTAGCCTGTTCAACCTCTCTTTCGTGTCGTCTGAGATTCCCAAAGATTGGAAAGCAGCTGCGGTCATCCCCCTCTTCAAAGGGGGTGCAGTCTTGATCAAAACTGCTACAGACCTATATCTATCCTACCCTGCCTTTCTAAGGTCTTCGAAAGCCAAGTCAACAAACAGATCACCGACCATTTCGAATCCCACCATACCTTCTCCGCTATGCAATCTGGTTTCAGACCTGGTCATGGGTGCACCTCAGCCATGCTCAAGGTCCTAAACGATATCTAAACCGCCATCAATAAAAGACATTACTCTGCAGCCGTCTTCATCGACCTGGCCAAGGCTTTCGATTCTGTCAATCATCATATTCTTATCGGCAGACTCAATAGCCTTGATTTTCAAATGACTGCCTCGCCTGGTTCACCAACTACTTCTCAGATAGAGTTCAGTGTGTCAAATCGGAGGGCCTGTTGTCCGGATCTCTGGCAGTCTCTATGGGGGTACCACAGGGTTCAATTCTCGGGACGACTCTCTTCTCTGTATATATCAACGGTGTTGCTCTTGCTGCGGGTGATTCCCTGATCCACCTCTACACAGATGACACCATTCTGTATACATGTGGCCCTTCTTTGGACACTGTGTTAACAAACCTCCAGATGAGCTTCAATGCCATACAACACTCGTTCCGTGGCCTCCAACTGCTCTTAAACGCTAGTAAAACTAAATGCATGCTCTTCAACCGATCGCTGCCCACACCTGCCCGCCCGACTAGCATCACTACTCTGGACAGTTCTGACTTAGAATATGTGAACAACTACAAATACCTAGGTGTCTGGCTAGACACCTTCCAGACTCATATTTGGGGCGGCAGGTAGCCTAGTGGTAGTAACCAAAAGGTTGTAAGATTGAATCCCGAGCTGACAAGGTAAAAATCTGTCGTTCTGCCCCTGAACAAGACAGTTAACCCACCGTTCCCAGGCCGTCATTGAAAATGAGAATTTGTTCTTAACTGACTTGCCTAGTTAAATAAAGGTAACAATATATATATATATATATATATATATATATATATATATTAAGCATGTCCAAAACTAAATCTAGTATCGGCTTCCTATTTCGCAACAAAGCCTCCTTCACTCACGCTGCAAAACATACCCTCGTAAAACTGACTTTCCTACCGATCCTCGACGATGTCATTTACAAAATTGCCTCCAACACTCTACTCAGCAAACTGGATGCAGTGTCATCCGTTTTGTCACCAAATCCCCTTATACCACCCACCACTGCGACCTGTATGCTCTCATCGGCTGGCCCTCGCTACATATTAGTCGCCAGACCCACTGACTCCAGGTCATCTATGAGTCTTTGCTAGGTAAAGCTCTGCCTTATCTCAGCTCACTGGTCACCATAACAACACCCACCTGTAGCACACACTCCAGCAGGTATATCTCACGAGTCATCCCCAAAGCCAACACCTCTTTGGACGCTTTTTCTTCCAGTTCTCTGCTGCCAATGACTGGAACGAATTGCAAAAATCGCTGAAGTTGGAGACTTATATCTCCCTCACTAACTTTAAACATCAGCGATCGCAGCGGCTGTACACAGCCCATCTGTAAATAGTCCATCCAACTACCTACCTCATCCCCAAATTAACTTTATTGACTTTTTTGCACACCATTATTTCTACTTGCACATCATCATCTGCACATCTATCACTCCAGTGTTAGTTTTCTAAATGGTAATTACTTCGCTACTATGGCCTATTTATTGCCTTACCTTCTTGCCTTATTGCCTTGTAGGTTTTGAGTATTGAGTTGGAGTAAAGGTTATGTTGTAGAGGGTAGCATCCTTTATATGTTCCTGACAAAAAAAATCTAAGTTTATCTAACTCTAAATCTATATTTTTTTAAGAACATGCTGAAAAATGCAGGAGCTCATCTGATCATGTCTCTCTCTCTCTTTCTTTCTCTCTTTCTTTCTTTCTTTATTTCTATCTTTCTTTCATAAATACACCCACACACACATGATACAGACACAAACAAACTGCTCTGATGCACAGAAAAAGCCACAAATATGACAAGAAATCCCATATAAATCTTTCTCCAGTTGTTTCACCAGAATACGGTCAGTCCACACTAACATAAGAGTCCACTTATGATGAGATGTGTTGTGGTGCATAACAAGGTCCTGACTCTCAATGGTCATTGTATAGGTAACTTCCAAAATAAAGGAAACCCCACAATAAAGTGTCTTCCTAATAGGGTGCTGGGCCACCACGAGTCAGAACAGATTTAATGCATCTTGGCATAGATTCCACAAGAGTCTGGAACTCTATTGAAGGGATGCGACACCATTGTTCCACAATAAATCCTATAACTTGATGGTGGAGGAAAACGCTGTCTCAAAATCTCCCATATGTGTTCAAACGGGTTGATATCTGGTGACTGAGACACCCCCCCCCCACACACACACACACACACACACACATTCTTTTAAACCCATGCTCCTTTGAGACCCCTCTTTCTGACATCTCTTCTAGCCATGGTAGATGGCCATTTTTTTTTAAATGACCCTAAGCATGATGGGATTGCATAATTAAATCAGGAGCCATACCTGTGTGTAAGCACCTGCTTTCAATATACTTTGTATCCCTCATTTCCTCAAGTATTTCCTTTCTTTTGGCATTTACCTATAGATCCCCATGACAGTTATGATGACAGTATCATCCCTAGATCTTCCAGTTTAATAATTGAACCCTTTTCCTTCCACTGCAACACTTCCTCAGCTTTTTGCTATAAAAGAGTGTTCTTCAAATCTGCCTGATCCCGCCAGCTTACATTAAAAGCTATCCATGAAGCATTTAATGTAAGCTTGCAGGATCAGGTGGCTTTGCGAGGCTTGTTCTCCATCAACTCCCCTAGTAAACTGAAGGTAATTATTAAATATCCCCATTGTAAGAGTTAGTCCCTGTGTTTTATATTGACGCTTTGAATAACTTACAGTAAAACACAGCCTCTTCACAGGTAACATCATATATTATTAATGTCAATGCATCATCAGCTCGATACAGTATTGATCGTGGTGGGGAACACACCATGAAGGGGGTGGGAGTATTGTCTTAACACCACTGGGGGCATTTATCTAGCTGTCAGGGATGTGGAATTACTGGTATTATTGTTATACGTTATATTACATTATGGGTGGGGTATCATTGTCATAGTCCTCGGGGTCTAAACCCAGGTAACCCTCTCATGAACACACTTTGTGAGTTAGCAGACCCCAGGACTCTGCATAATTATCAGATTGCTGATTCCCATCAGCTCAAATGCTTTCCTGTAACAATAGCACAGTGCATTCCCCCCATAGTGACAGGGGTGAACAAAGTGAATCTGTGAAACCTGCTACTCTATTCCATCTCTGTCCCCTCTCACACAAACTGTCTCTCCATGTCACATATCATAGCCCATTTGTCTGTGTGCGTGACACCATCATGTTTGTCTCAACTTCTTTTTTCCTGGTGTCAGGAGTTAGTGTTATGTTGGCTACAAAGCTGAGTGAATGGGATGTTTCATTTATTATCTCAATACAGCAACACTTTGAAGGGAACTGCAGAGATTTTTCACAAGTTTTCTGCAACATTTCTGCATTGCTGGTGATGCAGACCACAAGTAAAGGTTACATGGGCATTAGGGTTCAAGTTTGATGTATACTCCCTGCAGGTAAGTCTCTACAGCAGGGATCATCAACTAGATTCAGCCGCAGGCCAATTTTTTTCTTGAGCAGATGGCCAGGGGGCCAGAACGTAATTACAAATAATTTGTAGACTGCAAATTGAAGCTCAAACAAATATATTATTTGACTAAAACATAATAATTTCAAACCTTGCCTACATTTGTATACGATCACTCAAATCTCTCTATAGTGCGTGGGAGTTATCTCCAAATTAAAATCACTTGGAGATCATTTGCTGGTGTTTTTACAGTCACCCAAAAATAAAAATAAAATATGTATTTATTTTTGCTCAGAAAACTTGGGGGGGGGGCAAATAAAATCACACATCGGCCAAATTTGGCCCATGGGTCGCCTGTTGGGAACCCTGGTGTAGAGATTTAAATTAGGTAAAAATTTTACTCAATGTAGTAACTGTACACGGTATGTGTAGGTTTTAAGGTTGTGTTGTTATATGGTCACGATTAGGTTGTATTAAGGTTGAGGTTGGATTGAAGTCACGTCAGCTATTTGTGAATCAGTCTGTTTAGGGTTATGTTGGTTTAAGATTATACTATTATGGTTATAACTGGGTTGTACTCATGTCAGGTATGTGTTTATTGGTCGAGGTTAGGTTGGGGTTAGGTTGTATCAAAGTGAGATTAATCTTGCACTTACGTTATGTGTGTCTTTACTGTTCCAGGTTAGGTTACGGTAAGGTTGTATCAAAGTCAGATTAATGTTGTACTCACGTTATGTATGTGTGAATGGTTCCAGTCTCCTCCAGCTGGATCTGGCTCACTGGCTGTCCAGCTGGTCCACTCAGATCATTTTGGCTGGAGACGAGGAGAGGAAGAAAAAGAGAAAAAGAAAGAGAGGTGAATATTGGTGGACCCATGCTGTCAAGCTGTCAGACATGGTGAGAGCAGCTGATCGATAACTTATCAATCATGTTGATTACTGACGTCGCGGCAACCCAGCAGCCACACAGCACCTCAGCCACCTGAAATGTTTCAATATCCAACAGCAGCAGAGTGTGGCGAGTGGTCAGCATGATATAGTGATTTTTTTATTTAACCTTTATTTAACTAGGCAAGTCAGTTAAGTCAGTTAAGAACAAATTCTTATTTACAATGACAGCCTACCCCGGCCGAACCCTAACCCGGATGACGCTGTGCCAATTGTGCGCAGCAATATGAGTTCTCGCTCCACTTTCCATCGAACTCAGTAGGATAGTCTATATAGTGTGGTCTAGTGTGGTGTGGTCTAGTGTTGTCTAGTGTGGTGTGGTCTAGTGTGGTCTAGTGTGGTGTGGTCTAGTGTGGTCTAGTGTGGTGTGGTCTTGTGTGGTGTGGTCTAGTGTGGTGTGGTGTGGTCTAGTGTGGTCTGGTGTGGTGTGGGCTAGTGTGGTGTGGTCTAGTGTGGTCTAGTATGGTCTACAAGTCTACAAGTCTCTGCTAGCTAAAGCCCCGCCTTATCTCAGCTCACTGGTCACCATAGCAGCACCCACTTGTAGCACTTGCTGCAGCAGGTCACCCCCAAAGCCAATTCCTCCTTTGGTCGTCTTTCCTTCCAGTTCTCTGCTGCCAATGACTGGAACGAACTGCAAAAATCTCTGAAGCTGGAGACTCATATCTCCCTCACTAGCTTTAAGCACCAGCTGTCAGAGCAGCTCACAGATCACTGCACCTATACATAGCCCATCTGTAAACAGACCATCTATCTACCTACCTCATCCCCATACAGTATTTATTTATTTATCTTGCTCCTTTGCACCCCAGTATCTCTACTTGCACATTCATCTTCTGCACATCTCCCATTCCAGTGTTTAATTGCTATATTGTAATTACTTCGCCACCATGGCCTATTTATTGCCTTACCTCCCTTATCTTACCTCATTTGCACTCACTACTTATAGACTTTTTGTTTCTTTTGTTCTACTCTATTATTGACTATGTTTTGTTTATTCCATGTGTAACTCTGTGTTGTTGTATGTGTCGAATTGCTATGCTTTATCTTGTCCAGGTCACAGTTGTAAATGAGAACTTGTTCTCAACTGGCCTACCTGGTTAAATAAAGGTGACATAAAAAATAAAATAAATAAATAAAATGGTGTGGTCTAGTGTGGTGTGGTCTAGTGTGGTGTGGTCTAGTGTGGTCTAGTGTGGTGTGGTCTAGTGTGGTGTGGTCTAGTGTGGTCTAGTATGGTGTGGTCTAGTGTGGTGTGGTCTAGTGTGGCCTATTGTGGTGTGGTCTAGTGTGGTCTAGTATGGTGTGATCTAGTGTGGTCTAGTATGGCGTAATCTAGTGTGGTCTAGTATGGTGTGGTCTAGTGTGGTCTAGTGTGGTCTAGTGTAGAGTAGTCTGGTCTGATGTGGTCTAGTGTGGTGTGCTGTGGAGTGGTCTGGTGTGGTGTGCTGTGGAGTGGTCTAGTGTGGTGTGCTGTGGAGTGGTCTGGTCTGGTGTGGTCTAGTGTGGTGTGGATGTGTTTCTGTGATCTGTGTGTCCTTCCCTGCTATTGATTTTACAACCGATGACTGTGTGTGTGCCTGCGTGCGTGTGTGTGTGCACAACTCTTATTTCTGATGCACAGTGTAATCTAACCAGTGGTAAACATCCGTTGTTTTATAGGTAGAGCGGTGCAGTGTGGTACCCTGCCTCCCTTTGTGGGTCTGACACCCCAGATATTCTCCTCACCAGATATATAATGAACTCTATTCAATATTTCATCTGATCAACCAGGCTACTTCTACTGTACACTAGATTCAATAGAAACACAACCTGGCTCAGTCACATGAACACAAACCAGAGGAGGCTGGAGGGCATACTGTAGATATACTGAAGAACAGGCTTATCGTAATGGCTGGACTGGAATGGTATCAAACCATTATTACACCAGTCCATTAATTACAATAAGCCTCCTTTGTCTCCACCCACCAGCCTCCACTGATACAAACAAATGCAAACCCTTACACACCCAGTCATGTACAGTCATGAACATACTAGCATGCATACCTAAACACACTCACGTCGCACATGCACACATAGACATAACCTGCTCCGCTCACACACATACCTAATAATCCCTAGTTTACAATTGGCTCATTCATCCCCCTCCTCTCCCCTGTAACTATTCCCCAGGCCGTTGCTGCAAATGAGAACGTGTTCTCAGTCAACTTACCTGGTAAAATAACGAATAAATTAAAAGATTACAAAAAATACAGTACGCATAGATTGACCCCTATGCTAAACGAACAGCACGTTTGTATGTGAAAGATACCAGTGGATCACTTTTGTGGCTCTAATTTAACAAACCTAATGCAATGGTACATCTAAGCTCTGCTGGTAGTGCTTAGGTCAGGGGGTGTGTCAGGAATATTTTGTATTATTTTCACACCCAGAATTACGAGCCCAATAGCTGGCGGTGGCGGGAAAGGGCTGGGTTTTGATGAATAATCAAGTTGTAGGTGTGATGAGGCCTTGGCCACTCACTGGCAAGTCATGGCATTCCGTGGCTTAAAGGGCAATTCTGCCACTTTTCATTCTCATATTAATGATCTCCAGCACCAAACCAGTGTCTAAATATGTGAAAACAGAGCATTTCAATTATCTGTGAAAATGCTTGTCTGTGACATCACAGAGTAGGGTTGAAAGAAGAAAAAAGAACTGTCACTTTCGATGATGTCATCAGGTAGATTTGACAAAACATAGATACTGTATGTGCGGTTTTCACATATGTAGACACAGGTATGGTGTTGGAGAGCATGTCAATGAGGTTCAAAAGTGGTAGAATGGCCCTTTAATACTGCTTTCCTTTGTCTCAAGTTGTGTCTTGGCATTGTTATCAACTCCAATTTGGCTTGGGGCACAGAGTATTCTGCTCCTGGTCCATTGTGGATTAATACTACACTTTATTAAATAGTAAAGGCTACAGCAACGAGGGATAGCAACAGTAAAAAAACATCCACATTGCTCAACATTGCTTAATGTGTTTGAAGTGTAAACAGTCAACATTGTTGTAACTGGCTTCAACGAGTATAGGTGCATTGCTGTTGAACCAGCTTCCGCTCCAGTATTTTTGTTTTATTTATTATTCCACCTTTATTTAACCAGGTAGGCAAGTTGAGAACAAGTTCTCATTTACAATTGCGACCTGGCCAAGATAAAGCAAAGCAGTTCGACAGATACAACGACACAGAGTTACACACGGAGTAAAACAAACATACAGTCAATAATACAGTATAAACAAGTCTATATACGATGTGAGCAAATGAGGTGAGATAAGGGAGGTAAAGGCAAAAAAGGCCATGGTGGCAAAGTAGTGGAAGAATGTGCAAAGTAGAAATAAAAATAATGGGGTGCAAAGGAGCAAAATAAAAATAAATACAAAAATAAATACAGTAGGGAAAGAGGTAGTTGTTTGGGCTAAATTATAGGTGGGCTATGTACAGGTGCAGTAATCTGTGAGCTGCTCTGACAGTTGGTGCTTAAAGCTAGAGAGGGAGATAAGTGTTTCCAGTTTCAGAGATTTTTGTAGTTCGTTCCAATCATTGGCAGCAGAGAACTGGAAGGAGAGGCGGCCAAAGAAAGAATTGGTTTTGGGGGTGACCCGAGAGACATACCCGCTGGAGCGCGTGCTACAGGTGGGTGATGCTATGGTGACCAGCGAACTGAGATAAGGGGGGAATTTACCTTGCAGGGTCTTGTAAATGACATGGAGCCAGTGGGTTTGGCGACGAGTATGAAGAGAGGGTCAGCCAACGAGAGCGTACAGGTCGCAATGCTGGGTAGTATATGGGGCTTTGGTGACAAAACGGATTGCACTGTGATAGACTGCATCCAATTTGTTGAGTAGGGTATTGGAGGCTATTTTGTAAATGACATCGCCGAAGTCGAGGATTGTTAGGATGGTCAGTTTTACAAGGGTATGTTTGGCAGCATGAGTGAAGGATGCTTTGTTGCGAAATAGGAAGCCAATTCTAGATTTAACTTTGGATTGGAGATGTTTGATGTGGGTCTGGAAGGAGAGTTTACAGACACCAGACACCTAGGTATTTGAAGTTGTCCACGTATTCTAAGTCAGAGCCGTCCAGAGTAGTGATGTTGAACAGTCGGGCAGATGCAGGCAGCGATCGGTTGAAGAGCATGCATTTAGTTTTATTTGTATTTAAGAGCAATTGGAGGCCACGGAACGAGTGTTGTATGGCAGCTTGCCTGGAGGGTTGTTAACACAGTGTCCAAAGAAGAGCCAGAAGTATACAGAATGGTGTCGTCTGCGTAGAGGTGGATCAGAGACTCACCAGCAGCAAGAGCGACATCATTGATGTATACAGAGAAGAGAGTCGGTCCAAGAATTGAACCCTGTGGCACCCCCATAGAGACTGCCAGAGGTCCGGACAGCAGACCCTCTGATTTGACACACTGAACTCTATCAGATAAGTAGTTGGTGAACCAGGCGAGGCAATCATTTGAGAAACCAAGGCTGTCGAGTCTGCCGATGAGGATGTGGTGATTGACAGTCGAAAGCCTTGGCCAGATCAATGAATATGGCTGCACAGTAATGTTTCTTATCGATGGCGGTTAAGATATCGTTTAGGACCTTGAGCGTGGCTGAGGTGCACCCATGACCAGCTCTGAAACCAGATTGCATAGCAGAGAAGGTATGGTGAGATTCGAAATGGTCGGTAATCTGTTTGTTGACTTGGGTTTTGAAGACCTTAGAAAGGCAGGGTAGGATAGATATAGGTCTGTAGCAGTTTGGTTCAAGAGTGTCCTCCCCTTTGAAGAGGGGGATGACCGCAGCTGCTTTCCAATCTTTGGGAATCTCAGACGACACGAAAGAGAGGTTGAACAGGCTAGTGATAGGGGTGGCAACAATTTCGGCAGATAATTTTAGAAAGAAAGGGTCCAGATTGTCTAGCCCGGCTGATTTGTAGGGGTCCAGATTTTGCAGCTCTTTCAGAACATCAGCTGACTGGATTTGGGAGAAGGAGAAATGGGGAAGGCTTGGGCGAGTTGCTGTGGGGGGTGCAGTGCTGTTGACCGGGGTAGGAGTAGCCAGGTGGAAAGCATGGCCAGCCGTAGAAAAATGCTTATTGAAATTCTCAATTATAGTGGATTTATCAGTGGTGACAGTGTTTCCTATCTTCAGTGCAGTGGGCAGCTGGGAGGAGGTGTTCTTATTCTCCATGGACTTTACAGTGTCCCAGAACTTTTTTGAGTTTGTGTTGCAAGAAGCAAATTTCTGCTTGAAAAAGCTAGCCTTGGCTTTTCTAACTGCCTGTGTATAATGGTTTCTAGCTTCCCTGAACAGCTGCATATCACGGGGGCTGTTCTATGCTAATGCAGAATGCCATAGGATGTTTTTGTGTTGGTTAAGGGCAGTCAGGTCTGGGGAGAACCAAGGGCTATATATGTTCCTGGTTCTAAATTTGTTGAAAGGGGCATGCTTATTTAAGATGGTTAGGAAGGCATTTAAAAAAAATAGGATCCAGGATACCCCGGCCAGGTCGATTAGAAAGGCCTGCTCGCTGAAGTGTTTCAGGGAGCATTTGACAGTGATGAGTGGAGGTCGTTTGACCGCTGACCCATTATGGATGCAGGCAATGAGGCAGTGATCGCTGAGATCTTGGTTGAAGACAGCAGAGGTGTATTTAGAGGGCAAGTTGGTTAGGATAATATCTATGAGGGTGCCCTTGTTAAAGGCTTTGGGGAGGTACCAGGTAGGTTCATTGATAATTTGTGTGAGATTGAGGGCATCAAGCTTAGATTGTAGGATGGCTGGGGTGTTAAGCATGTTCCAGTTTAGTAGGGTAAGGGTAGCCTACTATGGCTTGATTTTTAATCAAACTAAACTGAAATCAAATGATCTCACCTCACGCTCCATGCTGGGCATATAGTCTACATGGAGTGGTTTTACACACATCCACAATAATAACAGGACCTGGTTATAACAGTGTAACAGCCTAGACCAGCTTTCAGTTGGTGTTAACTGTCCCCACCGGCGCATACTGAAATTAGCACTTTGGCACACGTTCTTAAGGACATACCTCAGATGTTGCCATCCCTTCAACTTCGGTGCAAAACTCATATAAAATAGGTAAATTACCAATCCTGGTGCTACGGTTTGAAAATAGAAGTGTGCCAGCTTTTACAGGTCAAAATTGCAAACTAGCGTGCGTTTGACAATTACGCTGGCTTTAATGCCAAACCAAAATAGAGCCCTACATCTCTTAAGTGGATTTATAAATCATACAGGAGTGTTCCCCCTAAACTTCCTGCGGAATACACCTGCTGCTGGTCTGAAAGGAAGGCTGAACGTAGCTACTAGACATGAGGGCCAGATCAAATGAATGGGCTGCTTAGACTGGACCTGAGGAAAGGCCTGGAGTCAGAAAGATGTTTATAGGAACACACCCTTCTCACCTAAACATATAGGCTATGGTCCATAAACTGAAAGCTTCTCTCTGCTCATCCAAGGCCTTAGGGGAGCCAGCCTACTAGTTTTACAGCCTAAGAGGAAACATATTGTAGGCCCAAGGCAAAGAATTAGAACATGGGAAGTCTGTAAGGATAGTCCATAGTGCAGCCTCAGGACTGCACCTAGCTAGGCCCAGAGCAGGGCCCTGACCCTTTGACGAGGACAGGCTCCATATGGTAGTCTTTTGCCGTACACTATACTTAGGCACTGTTCCTGGGACCAGAGGGGGTGCAGGGATTTGTTCCAGCCCATCAATACATGTAACACATCCAGCTACTCACTCTTGAGAATTCATTGACTAGCTGAATCAGATGTTTTGGTGCTGGGTTTGAACAAAAGCCTGCACACCCTGTGGATGTCCAGAACCAGGTTTGAAAAACACTGCTCTATGTAAAGCAGGGCAGAACACTTCCACCCCCACAGCCTATCTGCCTCTGTCTCTGGATCTGGCTCTGCCCGCTACTGGATGATAGAATGTTAGTGGCATCTGGCCCAGACCCTGCCATGCAGAGAATCATGGTATACTCCACACACACATGCATACACACATGCATACACACATGCATACACACATGCATACACACACACACACACACACACACACACACACACACACACACACACACACACACACACACACACACACACACACACACACACACACACACACACACACACACACACACACACAATGATAGGTAGAGAGGACAAGGGCAGCCAGCCAAGAGCACAGTCAGACAGAAGGCATGCACCTCCTGATGTCAAAAGAACACACACCAGAGCACTTCTGCCTGTGTGCAGCTAACCATAACAACCCCCTGACAAACCTACCACAGCCTGCCTGGGCACGGGGACAGGACAAGCTGCTGCTGCTGACACGCACGCGTGTGTGACTTGGTCTCAGAGCGTCCTGAGACTGAGCATGCCTGTTCATGTTATGCCTGCATAACCTACAAACCTATATAGAGAGAGACCGCATCACTGCCTGTTTCTACATATGGACAAACAAATGGCTAAACAGCATACGGTAACATCACAGTGTCCTTAATATGACCAAAAAATGGACTCCAACATGACTAGAAAAACAATGGACTAGTTCCATTGACTGTCCTCTGAGGTAGTCACGTTATAGGGTGAACACATGCTAGCAGTGTTTAGCCATTCCTGATAGGCTACTTACGCTAGCATGAAAATCAAGCCATAGCCCAAACAAACACACACATTCCTATACACATATCAGATCTACTGTATCAGTCCCTGCCTCACACAACTGCCCAATAAAAGACATAAACCAGATATTTGTGCTTTCTCTACAGCAGCACTGCATTGCAGTACTCTCTGACCTCCAGCTTCTGGTTCCCTCTCCCACCACCACGTTGCCAGGCAGAAGAGACCACTTCCCCCCAGCCTCAGCCACTCCGCTGTCCCCCTACCTACCTAACCCTCCGGTCCGCACGGAACTTCAGCATCCTCCACCGGATCAATCATATAACAGATGAGACAGAGAGAGTGAGAGGGATATAGAGAGAGGGATGGAGAGAGAGAGAGAGAGAGAGAGAGGGAGAGAGGGAGAGAGAGAGAGGGGGGAGCAGCTGGCTAGCTAACCCAGTGCCAGGAAGAAGCCGATTGGTGTTAGATATAGTAATTGCTGTCCTCCTTTCTATCCTTGAAAATGCATGCTGTAACCACCCTCTCTCCTCTCTCTCACACACACAATTGCTCTCTATCACTGTCACTCTTCTCACCCCCTCCTCTCTCTCTCTCAGGCTCTCTCTCATGCTCCCTTGCCTAACAGAACTGCAAGGCTCAGATTATTTAGCTGTTTCCCTCTCTCGCTCTCTTACTCTCCCTCTCATTTTCTCTCTCTCTCTCTCCATCTCTCTCCCTCCCTTTTGCTTTCTCCCTATGGGAAGGCAGTATAACAGAGACCCATGTGGCCATGCTGCTGGGCCCCAGACTAAGGTCTGAATGATCCCCAGCTTCTGTTGAGGTCTGGCAGGGAGAGTCATGTCCCAGGTAGTTCCCAGGGAGAGTAATTTCCCAGGGACCTGCCTGGGTGGAAGAGGAGTGGAAGGTGGATTATAGACAAAGGACGTATGTTGTATGCCATTCAGGTATAACAGCAGAGCACATCAGTACCCCTCCCTCCCTTCCGAACTCTCTTCTCTATCCTGCTCCCTCCATTCTTCATCCTCTTCCTTCCCAGTTCCCTCCCCTACTCCCCCAGTGTTCATCCCTTCCACCCCCTCTCTCTCCCTCCCTCCCATTGCGAGGGAGGAGAGACGTAGCTCCTCAGTCACTCATATCATCATAATTAGATCCATATTTCACAAGCTCAGCATTAAAACACAGAATGAAGGGCCCGGGCTGGGGTGGCCATATTAAAATGTCCCAATGTCACCGTTAGCTTTGCAAGACATTTGTATTTTTCATGTCCAGCATCCGTTTGTAACAGTTTATATTCTAGGGTACTACACACATGGCCATTTGTAATGTGATATATTGAAGGTGTTCTTCTATGAGGAAGACTCCGCATTACTCCACACACACTTAACCAGAGATAGTTACCCTCAGATAGTTAACCAGAGATAGTGAACCTCAGATAATGAACCTCAGACAGTGAACCTCAGACAGTGAACCTCAGATAGTGAACCTCAGATAATTTTACTCTTAAGGATTAGCCCCTTTTTTTCAATTTCCTCCTAAAATGACATACTCAAATCTAACTGCCTGTAGCTCAGGACCTGAAGCAAGGATATGCATATTCTTGGTACCATTTGAAAGGAAACATTTTGGAGTTTATGGAAATGTGAAAGAAATGTAGGAGAATATAACGGAATAGATCTGGTAAAAGATAAAACAAAGCAAAAAACAACTGTCCTTTTGTATTTTTTATACCATCATCTTTGAAATGCAAGAGAAAGGCCATAATGCATTATTCCAGCCCATGTGCAATTTAGATTTTGGTCACTAGATGGCATCTGTGTATGTGCACAGTTTTAGACTGATCCAATGAACCATTGTATTTCTGTTCATCATTTTATATCAAGACAGCCCAAATGTGCTTAATTTGTTAATTAATACATTTTCATTGTGCACTCTCCTCAAAAAATAGCATGATATTCTTTCACTGTAACAGCTGCTGTAAATTGGACTTGGAATGGACGAATGTAAGCTTTCTGCCAATATAAGATATGTCTATGCCCTGGGAAACTGTCTTGTTACTTACAACCTCATTCTAATCACATCAGCCTACCTTAGCTCAACCATCCCGTGGAAGGGACACTGATCCCTAAGTTAACCTCATATAGTGAAACTCATATAGTGAACCTCAGATAGTGAACCTCAGATAGTGAACCTCAGATAGCGAACCTCAGATAGCGAACCTCAGATAGCGAACCTCAGATAGCGAACCTCAGATAGCGAACCTCAGATAGCGAACCTCAGATAGCGAACCTCAGATAGCGAACCTCAGATAGTTAACATCAGATAGTTAACTTCAGATAGTTAACTTCAGATAGTTAACCTCAGATAGTTAACCTCAGATAGTTAACCTCAGATAGTCAACCTCAGATAGTCCACCTCAGATAGTCCACCTCAGATAGTCCACCTCAGATAGTCCACCTCAGATAGTCCACCTCAGATAGTCCACCTCAGATAGTCCACCTCAGATAGTCCACCTCAGATAGTCCACCTCAGATAGTCCACCTCAGATAGTCCACCTCAGATAGTCCACCTCAGATAGTCAACCTCAGATAGTCAACCTCAGATAGTCAACCTTAGATAGTCAACCTCAGATAGTCAACCTCAGATAGTTAACCTGAGATAGTTAACCTGAGATAGTTAACGTCAGAGAGTCAATGTCAGATAGTCAACATCAGATAGCTCAGTGACTCAGGATGCTGATGTATTGGTCTGCTTTGCCTAAAAAACCTGAGGTCGGACTTAATGTCTCTGTGTGTGTGTGTGTGTGTGTGTGTGTGTGTGTGTGTGTGTGTGTGTCTGTGCGTACATGTGCATGTGATGTAGTAGATGAAACAAGAGATTTATTGGAGAAAGCCAGGCTGAGATGCATAGTCTACTCTACTTTTAATGTGATTTATTTTTCCATATAAATCACAGTGGAAGTAATTCTGAAAAGTATTCCTTGCACCTGGAAAATACGGTTTTACACAGCCATGTATACTAATCATTATGACACATAGTGAGTGGTTAGAGCGTTGGACTAGTAACTGGAAGGTTGCAAGTTCAAACCCCCGAGCTGACAAGGTACAAATCTGTCGTTCTGCCCCTGAACAGTCAGTTAACCCACTGTTCCTAGGCCGTCATTGAAAATAAGAATTTGTTCTTAACTGACTTGCCTAGTTAAATAAAGGTAAAATAAAATAAATAAATATATGACTCATAGGGAATCAAATCAGAAACCTTAGTGTTACCAACAGCATGCATCCAACCATCAGGACTAGGTATAGCAGCGACGCTGGGAGGCTGAAGGGATTATGTGTGTGTAATATATGGGATGATGTATCTCTCTCTCTCTGCATGAGGCTATGGTTTTACTCTAAAGGAACGCTCCTTAAACGTAAGTGTCAGTTGTTCTTCTATCATGGGAGGGCCAGCCAGAGGGTCAGTGTGTTAACAGCAGCCAGCCAGAGGGTCAGTGTGTTAACAGCAGCCAGCCAGAGGGTCAGTGTGTTAACAGCAGCCAGCCAGAGGGTCAGTGTGTTAACAGCAGCCAGCCAGAGGGTCAGTGGGTTAACAGCAGCCAGCCAGAGGGTCAGTGTGTTAACAGCAGCCAGCCAGAGGGTCAGTGTGTTAACAGCAGCCAGCCAGAGGGTCAGTGGGTTAACAGCAGCCAGCCAGAAGGTCAGTGGGTTAACAGAAGCCAACCAGAGGGTCAGTGTGTTAACAGCAGCCAGCCAGAAGGTCAGTGTGTTAACAGCAGCCAGCCAGAAGGTCAGTGGGTTAACAGCAGCCAGCCAGAAGGTCAGTGTTTTAACAGCAGCCAGCCAGAGGGTCAGTGGGTTAACAGCAGCCAGCCAGAGGGTCAGTGTGTTAACAGCAGCCAGCCAGAGGGTCAGTGTGTTAACAGCAGCCAGCCAGAGGGTCAGTGGGTAAACAGCAGCCAGCCAGAGGGTCAGTGTGTTAACAGCAGCCAGCGAGAAGGTCAGTGTGTTAACAGCAGCCAGCCAGAGGGTCAGTGTGTTAACAGCAGCCAGCCAGAAGGTCAGTGTGTTAACAGCAGCCAGCCAGAGGGTCAGTGTGTTAACAGCAGCCAGCCAGAGGGTCAGTGGGTTAACAGCAGCCAGCCAGAAGGTCAGTGGGTTAACAGCAGCCAGCCAGAAGGTCAGTGTGTTAACAGCAGCCAGCCAGAAGGTCAGTGTGTTAACAGCAGCCAGCCAGAGGGTCAGTGTGTTAACAGCAGCCAGCCAGAAGGTCAGTGGGTTAACAGCAGCCAGACAGATGGTCAGTGGGATAACAGCAGCCAGCCAGAAGGTCAGTGTGTTAACAGCAGCCAGCCAGAGGGTCAGTGTGTTAACAGCAGCCAGCCAGAAGGTCAGTGGGTTAACAGCAGCCAGCCAGAAGGTCAGTGTTTTAACAGCAGCCAGACAGAAGGTCAGTGTGTTAACAGCAGCCAGCCAGAAGGTCAGTGTGTTAACAGCAGCCAGCCAGAAGGTCAGTGGGTTAACAGCAGCCAGCCAGAAGGTCAGTGTGTTAACAGCAGCCAGACAGAAGTTCAGTGTTTTAACAGCAGCCAGACAGAAGGTCAGTGTGTTAACAGCAGCCAGACAGAAGGTCAGTGTGTTAACAGCAGCCAGACAGAAGGTCAGTGTTTTAACATCAGCCAGCCAGAGGGTCAGTGTGTTAACAGCAGCCAGACAGAGGGTCAGTGTGTTAACAGCAGCCAGCCAGAGGGTCAGTGTGTTAACAGCAGCCAGCCAGAAGGTCAGTGGGTTAACAGCAGCCAGCCAGAAGGTCAGTGTGTTAACAGCAGCCAGCCAGAGGGTCAGTGTTTTAACAGCAGCCAGCCAGAGGGTCAGTGGGTTAACAGCAGCCAGCCAGAGGGTCAGTGGGTTAACAGCAGCCAGCCAGAGGGTCAGTGTTTTAACAGCAGCCAGCCAGAGGGTCAGTGTTTTAACAGCAGCCAGCCAGAAGGTCAGTGGGTTAACAGCAGCCAGCCAGAGGGTCAGTGGGTTAACAGCAGCCAGACAGAAGGTCAGTGTTTTAACATCAGCCAGCCAGAAGGTCAGTGTTTTAACATCAGCCAGCCAGAGGGTCAGTGGGTTAACAGCAGCCAGACAGAGGGTCAGTGGGTTAACAGCAGCCAACCAGAAGGTCAGTGTGTTAACAGCAGCCAGACAGAAGGTCAGTGGGATAACAGCAGCCAGACAGAAGGTCAGTGTTTTAACAGCAGCCAGACAGAAGGTCAGTGTGTTAACAGCAGCCAGACAGAAGGTCAGTGGGTTAACAGCAGCCAGTCAGAAGGTCAGTGGGTTAACAGCAGCCAGCCAGAAGGTCAGTGTGTTAACAGCAGCCAGCCAGACAGAGGGTCAGTGGGTTAACAGCAGCCAGCCAGAAGGTCAGTGTTTTAACAGCAGCCAGACAGAAGGTCAGTGTGTTAACAGCAGCCAGCCAGAAGGTCAGTGGGTTAACAGCAGCCAGACAGAGGGTCAGTGGGTTAACAGCAGCCAACCAGAAGGTCAGTGTGTTAACAGCAGCCAGACAGAAGGTCAGTGGGATAACAGCAGCCAGACAGAAGGTCAGTGTTTTAACAGCAGCCAGACAGAAGGTCAGTGTGTTAACAGCAGCCAGACAGAAGGTCAGTGGGTTAACAGCAGCCAGCCAGAAGGTCAGTGGGTTAACAGCAGCCAGCCAGAATGTCAGTGTTTTAACATCAGCCAGCCAGAAGGTCAGTGTTTTAACAGCAGCCAGCCAGAAGGTCAATGGGTTAACAGCAGCCAGCCAGAAGGTCAGTGAGATTACAGCAGCCTGCCAGAAGGTCAGTGAGATTACAGCAGCCTGCCAGAAGGTCAGTGGGATAACAGCAGCAGTAGGAGGAAGACAAGTTATATTACCCCTCAGAGACTAACACATGGAGCGAGTGGGTGATGAGAGAAAGAGAGAGAGAGCAAGAGAGAGTGAGAGACAGAGAGAGAGACAGAGAGAGAGAGAGAGAGAGAGAGAGAGTACAGTGTACAGTAGGCCTACAGTCAGTGTGTGTGATGTGCTTTCTCACTGAAAACACAATGATTCATCTCCTCTCTATTCTTATTGAGCCAATAATATGTAGGTTATTGTGCCTCAGTCATACTATTGTCAACCTCTATCACTCACAACCATTAATTAACAAACTATTTCAATACCCTTTCTCTTTGCCATTCTCAAATGCTCAATGTTTATGCTGAGATGTTGACGGAACCCAGAAATATCTAATATTTCCACTGTGTGTGAGGAGACAAAGCCTTCCCCCTCATATTCTATTAATCTTGCATGTCCTTACTGAATTATTAATTTCAGCATTAATCCTTTATTTTGAGTGTCATCAAATGGCTTTCTTGAATAATGTGTCTTTACTCAGTGTGAATTGATGGATCTTCAGAGTCTAATGAATAGCTAATGGACTATAAGTGATTGTTCCCATGCATTTTTAATCACTCCTTTTTAGAAATAGCAGGAGATGGGTCTTTGTGCATTGTAGTCTCCATAGAACCTAGAGAGATGTGGAGAAACTACAACTACACTACAGCTCACATTAGAATGACGGAGCTAGATTGCTCCTGGTAGACAGTGAGTGGACAAACCATTAGGAACACCTTCCTAATATTGAGTTTCACCCCCTTTTGCACTCAGAACAGCCTCAATTGGTCGAGGCATTGACTCTACAAGGTGTTGAAAGCATTCCACAGGGATGCTGACCCATGTTGACTCCAATGCTTCCCACAGTTGTGTCAAGTTGGCTGGCTGAAACTGTTGAGCATGAAAAACCCAGCAGCGTTGCAGTTCTTGACACACTCAAACCAGTGCGCCTGGCACCTACTACCATACCCCGTTCAAAGGCACTTAAATATTTTGTCTTGTCCATTCACCCTCTGAATGACACACAGACACAATCCATGTCTCAAGTCTCAAGGCTTAACAGTCCTACTTTAACCTGTCTCCTCCCCTTCATCTACACTGATTGAAGTGGATTTAACAGGTTAAATCGATAAGGGATCCTAGCTTTCACCTGGATCCACCTGGTGTCACACCCTGACCATAGTTTACTTTGTATGTTTCTATGTTTTGGTTGGTCAGGGTGTGATCTGAGTGGGCATTCTATGTTACATGTCTAGTTTGTCCAGTTCTATGTTCGGCCTGATATGGTTCTCAATCAGAGGCAGGTGTTCGTCATTGTCTCTGATTGGGAACCATATTTAGGTAGCCTGGGTTTCACTGTGTGTTTGTGGGTGATTGTTCCTGTCTATGTGTTTTCACCAGATAGGCTGTTTAGGTTTTCGTTACGTCCTTTATTTTGTAGTGTTTGTATTGATTCGTGTTTTACGTTTGTTTATTAAAACATGGATCGCAATCGACATGCTGCATTTTGGTCCGATCCTTGTTCTACCTCTTCATCAGAGGAGGAGATAGACTGACCAGGTGTAACGATTCTCTTCTATGTCATGGAAAGAGCAGGTGTTCCTAATGTTTTGTACACTAGGTGTAGAGTGTACAGAGTTAGAATTCATAATTTAGAAATCCCTTATTTAGAATGTAGACTTCCCCACTATTTCTCATTTGGAGTTTCTGATGAATATCAGCCTCAGTTTCTGGCAGTAGTCAGGTGAAATCTATTCAAAACATATTTTTGAAAGACTCCCATTACTGTATACGCCTCATTGGCAACGTTGTACCTCACATACTATTAGCAACAACTGGTGTCATCATCTTGTACCAGGTACCTGAATGTAAGTACCGGTAGTTTCATAGTCCTTACCACTGCTACTTATTGTAATCTAAGTAAACACTATAACGTGTACAACAGAAGTAGCAAGTGCAGCATAAACTCATGTACTTACAAGCCTGTTCAAAGGAACTTAACAAAGGGTTATTGCACTGCTGCTGCAGTATTATGTTATCAAAGCCAAGTTAAGGTCAAGAGTAGCTGTCTGATTTAATACATTGTTAGGCCACTTGGAAGGCTAGCTCTCTAAGAGGGAACCCGAGGTGAGAGTTTGGACATGCTCTCCCAGTGTGTGGCAGTTCTTAGTGTCATGATGTGACCGCTGGATCATTCTCTGACCATGCTATGACCCCTCCTACCTATTGGCAGGCAGTTAGCTGGCAAGCGTTCAGAACAGGGCCACAGTGACCTGGTCGGGTTCTCAAACCTCAAACTCCTTAACCAGACTTTCGACCTGCCTGTGGCATTCTAATAAGAGAGGAGCAGAGCAAACCTCCAGACTAACAAACATACCTCCCCTACAACATTACTATGCAGGGTGCTTCTCTTTGCTGAGTGAGTACAACCCAGAAGGGTCCTAATGATCAGGAAGGAAAAAGATCCATCATAAACAACAAAACTCCTGTAGGCTCAACAAAGATTTCCAGTAAAGGCTCTGTCGCAGAGTGATGATGTAAAATCTACTCCGTCTTCCTAATATGGGAGTCATGCACTGAGTCATGGCCCTCACCACATCACACAGAGAAACCCAGGGACTAGAAGAGAAGAAGACAGGAGGAGGAAGAGGAGGAGGAATTTGGTAGTGATGGAAAAATGAATATTATTACCCAGAACCTGGCAGACCAGTACCTAAACATTGTAACTAGCATAAGATTCATAAATAATGTTTTGGGATAAGAATCAACAATTTATCTGCCATTTCTATCACTGATAAAAAACAGAGCGTTACCCAGAGATAAAACTAAATCCATTACCACACGGACATGACAGTACAAATCTGTACATTTTAGCGCCGCACAAAAAAATTGAGCTTTCCCATCTCTCCCGAAAACGGATAAATGCTGTGTATTACATGAAGGAATAATGATTTCCTATGACCTTATAGTAGGATTGAGGCTATATTGACCTGAAAATATGTGTTTGTACTGTATTGTTGTCTGAATGAAAACCATATATTGTCTCTGCAGACCTAGTGTGTGTTGGTAAATAGGCACATTTATTAATAGTAATGTAATGTGTGCCTGGCTGGCTGGGAATGTTCGTTATCATGACTTCATGCAGGGTGTGATCACATTACAGCTTTGGTGAATCTGTCTGAGGGGATGTAAGGAAACTATACACTCAGAAAAAAAGGTGCTATCTAGAACCAATAAGGGTTATTCAGCTGTCCCCATAGGAGACCCCTTTGAAGAACCCTTTTTGGTTTCAAGTAGAACTTCTTTGGGTTCCGTTCCAGATTGGGTTCTACCTGGAACCAAAAATGGTTCTCCTATGGGGACAGCCGAAGAACCCTTTTGGAATCCTTTTTCTAGGAGTGTAGGGGTCCCCACCGTAAATATTCTAGTGGACACACGCTTGCACACATACACGCACACTCGCACCAAGACACACACAAATTTCATCACAAATTCCACACATACTGTGGATTCACTAAGCCATCATTGATCTGCATCAAAGAGAAATTGAGAGAGATAGAGAGAGAGAGAGAGAGAGAGAGGGGGAGAGAGATAGGATGTTGGGTTTGGGTGAATTGTGTATTGGGTATATCCATGTCTAATTTATTATAATAGGCCGTTGAGGGTATTGAACTGGAGGCTGAGGCTCTCTCTGGGACCAGTCTTCCCCCAAACAGATCAATACAGCCTGGGCAGACAAACTGCTGACTTAGCCCAAGCAACAACCCCCACAATTACCAATCACACATTAACACAACACAACGCAGCACAGTACAGCTATTTAAAGCACAACACGGCACTGACCATTACACAGAAATACTCAAATACACTCACAAACACATCATAAAAGTTTCTAACCAAAAACATGTCAGTATTACCAGACAACCAGATAACAGGCACCAGTATGACTTGGCTTGAGAATCAAACTTTTGTAGATTATAATATGCTGACTGGTGCAATGCCCCAGAAAACTGGTCCTCTTGAAAAATACTTTAAAAAAAACATTATGACCAGGTATTTATTGCTCTCCCAGTTGTGTACATCCTCTTGCACCAGCCACAATCCACAGACAGTCAACCAATCACAGGCTTTGAATGGGTCCCTAAGATCAGTAAACAGGTCACAGCAGGTTTGCGTAACTGCATTATAAAACACCATCCTTCAGATCTGGAATGTAGCATTTTCTGTACGGGTCATCACCGTGTGCCCAGAGGACATGACATTATACCCCCAGTGAATGGATGGAGGCTCAGTGCAGGTCTGGAATGTAGCATTTTCTGTATGGGTCATCACCGTGTGCCCAGAGAACATGACATTATACCCCCAGTGAATGGATGGAGGCTCAGTGCAGGTCTGGAATGTAGCATTTTCTGTATGGGTCATCACCGTGTGCCCAGAGGACATGACATTATACCCCCAGTGAATGGATGGAGGCTCAGTGCAGGTCTGGAATGTAGCATTTTCTGTATGGGTCATCACCGTGTGCCCAGAGGACATTACATTATACCCCCAGTGAATGGATGGAGGCTCAGTGCACATTTTTTCTTTTTTTGAATACCATTATTTTTGTCTTATTGGGATTTACTCTCGTCTCTCTCTCTCTACCTCTCGTCTCTCTCTCTAACTCTCTCTCTAACTCTCTCTAACTCTCTCTCTCTCTTTCTCTACCTCTCGTCTCTCTCTCTCTGTCTCTCTCTCTCTCTCTCTCTCTCTCTCTCTCTCTCTACCTCTCGTCTCTCTCTCTACCTCTCGTCTCTCTCTCTCTCTCTCTCTCTCTCTCTCTCTCTCTCTCTCTCTCTACCTCTCGTCTCTCTCTCTCTAGCCCTCTCTCTCTCTCTCTCTCTCTCTCTCTCTCTCTCTCTCTACCTCTCTTCTCTCTCTCTACCTCTCTCTCTCTCTCTCTCTCTACCTCTCGTCTCTCTCTCTACCTCTCGTCTCTCTCTACCTCTCGTCTCTCTCTCTAACTCTCTCTCTCTCTACCTCTCAGTCTCTCTCTCTCTGTCTCTCTCTCTCTCTACCTCTCATCTCTCTCTCTCTCTCTCTCTCTCTCTCGCTCTCTCTCAAATTCATTCAAGCTGCTTTATTGGCATGAAAAACATTGTGTCAATATTGCCAAAGCAACAATGTATACAATATACATTGTAACAAAATTATAAATGATAGCAAATAATAATATAAAATTGTAGTAAATAATAATACAAAATTAAATACAAAAATAATAACAATAAAATGGTAACAGTCTACAGTAAACATTAATAATTATAGTAATAACAATAATAGTAATAATAAGTAAGTTACTGTTTACTATGCAGATGTTATTATTCAGTGTCCCTCAGGCTATGGCAGGAAAATACATATTTGGCTGCAAGAGGAGCCATTGCTCCTTCGCCCATGAGTATTCTTAGTTTTTCCTCTGGGTTCAATTTGTAAAAATTTGGAATATATGTAGTCATTTCTGTGAATAATGAATCTCTTTGTGAGGAATATTTATCACAGTAAAGGAGAAAGTGCATCTCTGTCTCTACCTCCCCTGTCATGCAGTGACCACATACACGCTCCTCTTTGGGTAGCCATGTCTTTTTATGTCTGCCGGTTTCTATTGCCAATCGGTGGTCACTCAGCCTGTACTTGGTAAGGATCTGTCTCTGCTTCGTATCTCTGACAGAGTAGAGATAATCAGCCAATTCATATTCTCTGTTTAGGGTCAGATAGCAATTTAGTCGGCTTTGGGATTTTGTTTCGTTTTTCCAGTATTGTAAATATGATTCCTTTGATTGGTTCATGATTTTGCTTATTGGAATTCTTTCTTTTGAAGCAGTGCTGGCGTCAGCTTGGTTGGTGAGGTCCAACACCATCTGACTGAGAGGGCTCGTTTCTGGGCTCAGCTCTTGGGCTTGAAGTGCTTTAAATTGCAGACTCGAATTTGGACTTGAATTTAGATGTTGCCAAAATTTTAATGATCTTTTCTGTATTTTCATTATTACTGGAAAACGGCCCAATTCTGCCCTACATGCATTAGTTGGTGTATTTCTCTGGACTTGTAGAATTTTCCGACAGAATTCTGCATGTAGGGCTTCAATTGGATGTTTGTCCCACATTTTAAAATCCAGTTTATTGAGTGGCCCCCAAACCTCACTTCCATAAAGTGCTATTGGTAGGATTACACTGTCAAATATTTTAGTCCAAATTCTAATTGGGATGTTGATTTTGAATAATTTCATTTTTATTGCATACATTGCTCTGCGGGCTTTTTCTTTGAGTGCCTTCACTGCCATATTAAAGTTTCCCGATGCAGATATGGTCAGACCAAGGTAGGTGTAATTTTTTGTGTGTTCAATTAAGGTGTTGTTCAGGGTGAATTTACATTTGTGTTTCTGACATCTGGGTTTTTTTTGGAAAATCATGATTTTAGTTTTTTGGAAATTTACTGCCAGGGCCCAATTATGGCAATATTGCTCCAGAATATTAATGTTTTGTTGAAGACCTTCTTTGGTTGGTGATAGAAGTACCAAGTCATCAGCATATAGCAGGTATTTCACCTCTGTGTCAAATAGTGTGAGTCCTGGGGCTGGAGATTGGTCCAACATGTCTGCTAATTCATTGATATAAATGTTGAAAAGATTTGGACTCAAATTGCAGCCTTGTCTCACACCTCGACATTGTGAAAAAAATTCTGTTCTTTGGTTTTTGATTTTTATTGCACACTTGTTTTCTGTGTACATACATTTTATTAAGTCATACACCTTACCACCAAGCCCACTTTGTAGAATTTTGTAGAATAGCCCTTCGTGCCAAATCGAATCAAATGCTTTTTTAAAGTCAATAAAGCAAGCAAAGATTTTGCCCTCTTTT